>NW_021146275.1:0-25000 GCF_002837175.3 Physeter macrocephalus
CCCTCCCCCAGGGCCTGAGGGGCCCGCCCGCCCCGCAGGCCCGCGAGCCGCGCGTGCAGGGAGCCGCGCGTGCAGGGAGCCCCGCGTGCAGGGAGCCGCGCGTGCAGGGAGCCGCGCGCAGAGAAGGGCACTCACGGAGCTCACACTTCAGGCCGAAGCTCCTTCCAATCTTGTTGATCCTCACCATCGGGGTGTCCCCAATTTTCTTCAGGATGTCTGGCAAGATCTTGGGAGATTTTGCCCTAAAACAGAGGAGTCCACGATGACTCAGAAAAACAAAATGGTACCAGCCTTGGCAGTCCAGCACATTCTTTTAACTAAATCGACAAGTAAATCCAAGAACCGCCTTTCGTGAGGATCTGGGTGGCAAGTACACAAACCTACGTTTGGTAAAAGGTCACACACACACGCACGGGCAAGTACGCCTCAAAACCGATGAAAACGAATGCAATTCAGTGAACAGCTGCACCAACGTTTCCGGGGTTTGAAAACGCGCTGTGGTAACAGACGGTATCGGCGGGCAGCTGGGCGAACAGTCCCCACCACCTCTCTGTATGATTTTTGCAACTTCCTTTGAGTGTTATTTCCAAATAAAAACGTTAAAACAAACAAACACTGACTTCAAAACAACATCACGTCCCGGTCCACCTTTTTAGGTTTTTGTTTTTGTTGGGCATATGGGATCAAACCCACGCCCCCTGCATTGGAAGGCGGAGTCACAGCCACTGGACCACCAGGGAAATCCCGATCTTTTTAGGTTTTTGATCTTCAATTCATCTCCTCTCTCAGCACCTGCCTCCTGGGATACCTCCCTTCCTTTTCTTCGATGAAAAAACTGGTGGGGACCCCTGAACAGAGACGCCCTCAGATGGTCTGGCCACCGGGCAGGGACAGTGTCTGCAAAGAGCCCACCCAGGCCCCTGGCATCACGCAGAGTGTCTGGCACAGGCAGCAGGGAGCCTGATACTCAGACCAAAGGCCTCTGGCTGGTCACCTCTTGTCCTTGGGGCTAAGGTCAGGCCAATTCCCAGGTGGGCCTCCAGGCTCAGAACGGGACTCGCTTCTCATGGGCCAGCTGTCCCCCTTCACATTCGAGTGACCGGCCCCCTCCCAGTGGTTCTTCCAGCTGAGAAGCCGGTGACAGGAAGGTGTGGGACAGCCCAGCCACTGCTCAGCTGTGTGCACGCCGTGATACCTGCGTTTCCTGAGTGGCCCCCACGATGTTGCCTCCGTCCTCGTCCTCAGGGACCAACTACTCATCCCGGAAAATGCAAAATTGATGTGAGTTCCAAGAAACTCGATGGCTTCCTACACCCTGGATTTCTCAGGTGCCACCCCCACGGCTCTCACGCTTGCGTGAGCCGCGGTCCCCACTGCAGGGACCCATTAACCATGTAGATTCCTCTCCCGCTGCTCCCAAGGTGGTGACCCAGCTCCCTAGGAACGCTGCCTTCCGCCCCGGGGCCCAGACAGGCAGCAACACGGCCTGGCTGGAGCCCAACTGCACCCTCCAAGGTGTCACGGACGCCCCGAGCCACCCAGAGGCAGGTTTGGCCAAAAGAGGTGCGGAAGTCGGGGTGAGGGGAGAGCCCGGGCGGGGGCAAAGGGCTCCTGACCCCAGACTTGGAGGGAGACCAAGCTCTAGGGGCGACCTCGGGGTTGACTTATTAACTAGTTAAAGCCAAGGCAGGAGGGGTAAACACCTGGGAAGGACTGGAGGGCCGCTGAGTCATCCACCCCCGGCAGAGGTTGTAGCGGCCTGAGAAGGGGGAGGCCAGGCCCGCCGCCCCGCCCCTGCGGAGAACTCAGGGTTCCTGACTCAGCACCAGGCCCTGGGGGGCCAGAAAGTCACCTGGGAAGCTTGCCTGAGGTGTTCGGGGCCGGGGCCTGGGGAGGGAATTTAACCCGTTATCTCAGCTGCTTTCCCTGTGACAGCCCAGGAGGCTTCCGGGGGCAGAGCCCTGTAGCCCCCTGGAATAACCTGAAACCCCTCGGCTGGCAGGGCGCCTGGCTCTGCAGCACCCCCGCGGCCCCTCCCCTCCCTTTGCTGTTCCCCCCTGTTTTCCTCGTTCTAAGCCCATCCTACCTGGGAACCGTCTGGAACCCCTTCCCCAGATACCCACAGGGCTGGCACCTCCTGCCCATCCAGGTACCAGCTCTGAGGTCTCCCCAGGCCGCCCGGCCACGTCACCTGTCTCATCACCCCTGTGCTCTCTCTCACCACCGGGATCGCCTAGGCTGCCTCGTCCAGGGACCCGGGTCCAGTGTCCCGACAGCGGGTGAGCCCCAGAGCCTCAGGCCCGAGACGAGCTCCTCATAACCTGAACTGGGACAAGCAGTTTCAGGATGGGACCGCAACCCCGCCAGGGCGTTGTAGGAGGGTTAGGCCACCACGTGAAGTGCAGGTGTGATGCCAGGTTGCAGCCTGGATAGGGTGGTGTCCCAGCCACCCCAGGCCCAGCGAGCAGCTCACGGAGCCATTTTACCGCCTGCTCTGCTTTGTTCTGGAAGCAGGGGCTCATGCCCTATGGCCGGCGGCCAACTTGGCCTCCTAAGCTCCCAGAACCGAGGTGTGTTTAACGCTGGGAGCTTCTGGGTTTGTAAATGTTACTTCGGTCCATTGGCCCCAGTGAGGAGAGCACCCCCTCCCCCTCCCCAGTTCTGAATCGAAAATCAATCATCATAAAGGTTGGTACAGCAGTGTATGAGGAATAAGAACCAAACATCCAAAAGGCATGTTCTTCTGACTCATCTGTTGTACTTCTGGGAGACAACACTAAGGAAATAAAGATAATCCTAAGATTTAGTGAACTTAGTTTGAGCTTCATGATGGGGCAGGGATTTTTGCCTTTTTTTTTTTTTTTTTTTTCCTTTCCCACTGATTGATCTCCTGCACCTAGAATAGGGCACACACATAGTAGGTGCCGTGACTAAATGAATTGCACTTTCCCACTGCAGTTATTCATAATGAGATCATTGCAGACACACGAATACCCAAGAGAGGGCTTAAAGGCGTGGTTTGTTCATCCAACAGTCTCAGTCCAACCACAAAGACCCCACTACAGAAAAATATTTTACGGCCTGGAGTTAAGCAGAGAAGGGCAGGCACGATCCCACTTATAAGAGTGTGCAACCGGACGGATCTGCGTCCGAAACCTCCCCCCTGCCTGTCACTCGGAGCCTGGGACCTGGGCACATCCCTTTATTTATTGAGCATCTGCTCTTGGGGGGCACTGAACTAGGTGCTGCGTTACAGCACAGACGAGCCTTGGCCTCTCTGAGCCTTGGGGGACTCAGCTATAAAATACCTCCCACCCCAGCTCACCATCCATCCAGAGTGACCGCAAGGGACAGGGTTGGCGGGGTGGTGGTTCACACCCCAGGTCCCTGTGGCTACCTGGCTTCAGGTAACAACCTCTTCCCCCCATCTTATGATCATAAAGGGGACTCACAGAGCCGTGTGGTGATGTGGAGAGTTGGTGGCAGGCCTGCCCAGCTGCCAGGAGCACCTGCTCGGGGCATCGGGACGGATCCACAGGACCTCCTTGTCCTCCTTGTCTCCCAGAGGCTCCTTTTCCAGGCTCCCTTTCCCCAGGTGTGCCCCTGAGAGGTGGTGAGGGCACCCTGCAGACCTCTCTTCTGCTTGGGGTGTCTCAGAAGGCATGGTGGGATCTGCCAAAGGCAAGGGGAAGAGATGCCGTCAGTTCGGACCGTTTCCAAACACCTGCAGAAGAGCCTGCTTCTCTGTTGCCTGCCCTGGGAATCCCGCTCGCCCAGCCCCCTCTGAGTGTGGCGCTCCATTCACTCAAGTAGCTCAGCAGGAAAAAGCATAACTACGCAGGCAGCAGCTGCTGTGGACAACAGCTGGACAGTTTCTCAAAGGGTTAAGCATACAACTACCGTGTGACCCAGCAATTCCACCCCTACGCATGTAGCCAAAAAAAATGGAAACGTACAGTATTTGCCCACCGCATTCATAACAGCACTATTCACAATAGCAAAAACCTGGAAACAAACCAAGTGTCTGCCAGCGGATGAATGTATAAACAAAATGTGGTTTACCTGTACAGTGGAATAGTATTTGGCCATGAAGGAAGAATGAAGTTTTAAAATCTTCTCAACATGTGAGCGCATATGCACACACACAGACACACACACACAGCAACTATGTAGAGGTGATGAATGTTATTCATCTTGATAGCTTGATTGTGGTGTCTTTTCATAATGTATACATAAATCAAAACATCAAGTTGTACACCTTAAATATATATATGACTTTTATATATCAAAGATATCCCAAAAAAGTAAGACTACATTTAGGGACTCCCCTGGTGGTCCAGGGGTAAAGACTCTGCACTTCCAGTGCAGGGGGTCCAGGTTCGATACCTGGTCAGGGAACTAGATCCCGCATTCCACAATGAAGATCCTGCATGCTGCAACTAAGACCCGGAGCAGCCAAATAAATAAATATATATATTTTAAAAGACTACATTTATATGATGGAAATAACAAGAGGAAGATGAAGATGATAATAAATATATTTTTACCCTAAAAAAAAAGGAATGAAACATTCTGCTAAGTCAAATAAGCCAGACAAAGAAGAATATTGCGTGACTCTACCTATATGAGGTACCCAGAATAGGCAAATCAGAGAGACATGAAGCGGAATAGAGATTCCCAGGGGCAGGGGGAGGGGAGTCACTGTTTAATGGGTACAGAGTTATGATGAAAACGTTTGGGGTACAGATAATAGTAATGGTTGCACAACATTGTGAATGTGTGTATTGCTACTGAATTTTACACTTATGAATGGTTAAAATAAACAGTATATTACGTGTATTTTATCAAATTTTTAAAGTCTCATGGACACTTAAAATAGATGACAAAAAACAAGAAAAAAAGAAAAGAAAGGAAAGGGAATGGGCACACTCAAAGAAGGGGCTGCAGCCCTGCCCGGCTCCTTCTGGTGACAATGAGCGGACAGCCACCTCTCATCTTCAGAAACCAGGACTGAACTCAGCCGCTCGGCTGCCTCCCTGTGATTTCCCACACTGAACAGAGGACCGGTCCACGGCCGGCGCGGAGCCACCACTCACCAGGCTGAGGACCGAACGCTCACCACGGCTCCAGCTCCGTAAGGAGCAGTGAAAACTAAAGGGAGTGAGGTCTCTTGGATGGAATCCCAGAACGGAAAAGGGTATTAGGGGAAACTAAGGAAATCTGAATAAGTAGGGGCTTTAGTTAACCATAATGTTCATTAATTGCAAAAATTGTAAGATGGTAATAATAGGGGGAACCGTGAGTGTGAGGGGGGAGGTGCGTGAGAACTCTGCTCTCTTCTCAATTTTTCTGTAAATCTAAAGCTCCCCCCAACCCCAAGTCTCTGGAGCCCTGTGGGTTTGGAAGGTCCCTGCGAGGAGCCCAAGGCAGGGGATGTGGCTCGGGGCGACCTCTGCGTGCAGCCCTCACCACCCCTCCGGGGAGCGGGAGGGACCCCAGCCCCCAGCCTTGCCCCTCTGCTCCCCAGGACATTTCGGCAGTCAGTTTGCTGTGAAAAGGTCGGGTGGCCCAGGCGGAAGTGGGCTGAAGGTGCAAAGGGCCCCTCACTTGGAGGTGCACACGGAGGCTCGTGGACCCGCTGGATTTCTCCTCGGGGGCGGCCCCATCCCGGTACCGCCGCCATCAGCAAGGGCAGAGGCCGCTCCAGCTGGTTCCCTGTCTCCCAGCTTAGGGCCAGGCGCAGACCAGCGCCCAGCAGGTCGCCCCAGACGCCCAAGCCGGAGCCTGCGCGCAGGGGAAGCGGAGACCCCCACCCTTGGCAATCACGTCCGTTTCAAATCCGCGAGGCCCGCGGCGCGCGGCTTTCCCGCACGGCTTTCCGGGAGAAACCAGCCTCCCAGCCGATCTGCCCCCAAACGTGCCTAGAGCAGAGGTTCCTCCAAGTCTTTGGATCAGCAAGTACTTTTGCAGGCGTTCAGTGCCCCTCGTGAGACCACGCAGGGACGTCCCGCGTCCTTCTTCCACCTTTCAAAAAGCCCCCGAGGTAAGCGGAACACTGCCTTCGCTCCGCGGTGCGCCCGCGGGTAGGTGGTTCTTCCGTCGTGCAGAAGCGCCCCTGTCGTCGACCTCTCTCCCCATCAGAGGCCGACAGGCCGGCAGCCCCCTGGCCAGGACACCCCGCAGACCGGCCCGGCAGACGCAGGCAGCCCTGCGCCTCCTATGTGGCGACTTGCCTCGCCTGTAGCGACCTCCCGAAAGGTAAGGGGCTGCTGGGAACTCAAATCGAGACCGACAGAGCCTCCGTAGAACCCACAGGCACTCGGCGGGACCCTCGCTGGGCGCCCCGGGTTCGAACCCGCGGATTCAGTCCAGCGCAGCCCGCCTCAGCTCCCGGCGGGCACAGCTCCCCGCGGGCACAGCGCCCTGCGCGCCGACGCACGTGCGTGCTGGGAAGGCGGGCTCCCCTGGCGCGGTCCTGGCTGGCTCCTGCCGCACCTCAAACCACAAGACCCTCCTGGGGTCACGCCCCCCGCGCCCCCCAGCACCCTGCACGCGCGTACCAGTCGGCCCAAGGGAGCCAGTTAGGGCCAAGGGTGCGGGAGGTAGTAAACTCCCGTTTCAAAGGGAGACTTCTCAGGCGGGAAACTGAGACCCTACAGAGGATCTGGAGACCGCCCGGTCACCCGGCCTTTGGGGGGGGCTTTTGGGGATACCGTTTGGGATAAACACCCCCAGGTAACTCTTGGGAGGCTAAGTTTTGCGCTCCCGCTTCTTCCCCACTACCCCTCCCCATTCTACAGCTCAGCCATCCGCCTTGCCTAGGGCTCGAAGTGGTGGGGGGGGGTCTCAGGGCACCCTCCCCCATCCCCTTAGTACGTGCTGGAGGCAGGGCCCTGTTTGCCCTGCGCTCCCTCCCACCGCGGGCAGCCACCTCCCGTGCAGCCTACGCAACTACATCAATATTTTACACCCCGCCCCCCCCCACTCCACAGAACTGGCAGAAGAGAGCAATTTTCGAGACAACCATTTCCCATCCAAAATGCAGCGAAAAATCAATGATGGCACCATTAGAGCGCATCTTCCGAAAGTCTCAGCTCGACGCCCCCCCGCTCGCGCCCCCTGCCGTCCCCTCCGCAGCCTCAGGAGTTGGAGTGGAGGCCCTGGGCCACGTGGGCGCGGAACCACCAGCTTCAGTATAGTCTGGACTCGCGATAAGGGGAAGGTCCGGGACGCGGGGGGCGCGGGGCCAGCTCCGCGGCTGGCAGATGTAGATGATGCAACGCCGGCCCAGCGGTTGCCGAGGCGGGGACCCCGTCCCAGACCCCGGCCAGATCCCTCCGCCTAGGGGTGGAGCGAGTCACGGTCCGGTAAGTGCTCACCTGGACCGAGACCGGGAAAAAGCGGCGGGCTGGGCGCGTCCGGGAGCGGCGAGTAGTGACCCGGAAAGCGCGACCCCGGGGCTGGGTGGCACCCCGGGGACCGGGCGGCCAGAGTGGAAGGAAGGCGATTGGCCGAGAAGAGGGGGCGGGGGCCGGCTTCCGGCCAATCCCGAGTTGCGGATCGCGGGGCCCCCACCTCTCTCGTCCCCGCCTCTCGCCACGCCCATCCGCCACGCCCCCAACCCTCCCCCTCTGGCGCACCTTGGGTGAAGACCCCACCCCCATCACCTACTCTCTTTTGACGCAGCCGTGGGCCGGTGGCCTCTGTCCCCTCTTCTCCCCTCACTCCCGGGACCCCCGCACGCTCCGCCTACCCCTACCCTCTCCCCACGCCCCACCCCGGGACCCCGACCAGAACCGCGCATCCAGGGGTGTGCGAACACTCTGTACCCAATGTCCCGATTCTGTTTTACTTGGGTAAATCCTTGCTCTGCGGGAGTGTAATAAATAAATATTGATTGATGAGTTAAAAACGTGCGGTCTGGAGAGCGGAAGGACTTGGAAGGCCCTGAGGATGAGCCTCAGCACGCATCCCGCCTGCTGGGTCCCCTCACGCAGGCCCCGGTCCCGCGACCACCGGACACGGTTCTGTCTGGTCGCGGGACCCCAGGGGGCTGAAAGCTGCGGGCGGACCCAGCGCGCAGACAGTAGGCGCTCTGCACCTGGGCTTCGGATCCACCTCGGCGGGTTTGTCCCGACTTATTTCCTGCCCCTCACGGTCCAAGGGCCCAGCATACACAGTGCTTCGCCGGCCGAGCCCCGCTGTCTGCCCAGCCCGGTGACCGCTCCCATCAGGGAGGGAACCTGAGCGCACGTGGACATGGCCAGAAGCCACAAAGCCGCTGCGAGCCGGGCTGCCGGCAGGCTCTCACCAGTCACGGGCGCCAAAGGCTGACGGCCAGGACGGCCCTGGTCGCTGGGAAGGCCACCGCTAATAACAATATTCCAGACTGGGTGCTCTCGACTTTTAAAGAGCCTGCCTGCCTCTTGAGGTTCCCGAGCTGAATGGAGAATCCCTGACCCTTGAGTTTCTCCTGCCCTGCAGTGACTAAGTGAAAGGCGGGAGCCGCCAGGCTCGGGCAGACATACAGGATGGAGTTACTTGGCCCAGCATCCAACTGTTTAGTGCGCTGGCCACGTGCCCGCATTGCTCCCAGCACTGCATGGGAAACAGAGCAAGCTCAGACAAATGGCCTCTGCGCCTGTGGAGTTGCTGTTCTAGGGGAGGGGGCTCAACAGACATCACTTCATAAAAATACTTCCACTACTGAGACTGATAATGAAGAATGATACAGCGGGGAATGGAGAAAGACAGGAGTGGGAGAGTCCTCAATCAGGTGGTCAGAAGTCTCTGTGGACAGGTGACCCTTGAGCAAAGAGCTTAGGAACCACATCTTGTCCTGGAGAAGGATGTCCCCGGCTGAAGTTAGCCAGTGCAAAGGCCTGGGGCATGAAGAAGGCAGGGTGTCCGGGGAAGCAGGGAAGGTCACTGTGGCCGGAACGGAAGCAGGTGCGGAGGGGAGGCGGAGTCCAGGCCAGGATCTGGACTTTAGCCTCAATGACCTGGGGCGCTTGGGAGGGTTTCCAGTGGGTTGTTTTTGATTATGCTCCGAATTATTTTATCTTGGCATAATTTCAGACTGCCACAAAAGTGGCAGGAATAGTATAAGAATTCCCAGATACTCAGATTCCCAGATGTTAAACTTTTACTAACCCCTGAATCTTAGAGTGTGATCTTACTTGGAAATAGGGTCTTTGAGGATATAATCAACTTAAGTTGAGGTCACAGTGAATAAAGAGGGGAGCTCTAAATCCAATATGACTGGTGTCCTTATAAGAGGGAAATGTGGACACAGTCCCACAGAGGGGAGATGGCCATGTGAAGACAGAGGCAGAGACTGGAGTCATTCAGGCACAAGACAAGAACACAGGCAACCAGCAGGAGCTGGAGAGGCAGGAATGACCCCCCGCCAGAGCCCTCAGAGGGAGCAAGGCCCTGCGACACCTTGATTGTGGACTTCTGGCCTCCAGAGCTGTGAGAGACAATGAATTTGTGTTGTTTTAAAAGGCAAGCATAAAAATTTAGAAAAAATTTTTGATGTAATTTCAGAATGTCAGAAAAGTGGCAAAAATAGTATAAAGAATTTCCAGGTGCCCTTCATCCAGACTTTCCAAATGTTAAATTTTTATTATGTTTGCTTTACACTTCTCTGTCTCTCTCTCTTAGATTCTTACATATAAAATATGTATCTAAGTCTCTGTCATCAATTTATCTACCATCTATCTATCTGGTTTTTCTGAATGGTTGAGAGTAAGGTGGAGATACAATGTCCCTTTACTCCCAACTACTTCAGTGTGCATTTCCCAGAAACAAAGAATTGCTTCCTGTAACTATAATTCAACTGTCAAAATCAAGAAGTTAAGCTAAAACTGCTTTTAAAAAATTAAATACTGGGCTTCCCTGGTGGCGCGGTGGTTGCGCGTCCGCCTGCAGATGCAGGGGAACCGGGTTCGCGCCCCGGTCCGGGAGGATCCCACGTGCCGCGGAAGTTGTGCGTCCGCCTGCCGATGCAAGGGACGCGGGTTCGTGCCCCGGTCCGGGAGGATTCCACGTGCCGTGGAGCGGCTGGGCCCTTGAGCCACGGCCGCTGGGCCTGCGCGTCCGGAGCCTGTGCTCCGCAACGGGAGAGGCCACAACAGAGGGAGGCCCGCGTACCACAAAAAAAAAAAAAAAAAAAAAAAAAAAATTAAATACTTTATAAAACAAAAAGTTAACGTTGATACAAAACTACGATCTCACCAACAGACCTTACTCAGTTCGCCAATCATTCCAACAGTGTCCTGCATGGCCAGTCCCTGACCACATGCCACATTCAGTGGCTGAGTCTCCTTAGCTATTCTTTGTATTACGACTTGGACATTTTTTCTTCCTTCCTTCCTTCCTCCCTCCCCCTTTTTTTTTTTGTCTCTTGGCTGCGCTGTGCAGCTTGCGGGAATCTTAGTTCCCTGACCAGGGATTGAACAGTGAAAGCACGGAGTCCTAACTACTGGACTGCCAGGGAATCCCCAGGACACTGACATTTTTGAAGTGTACAAGCCAGGGATTTTGTAGAATGTCCTTGGTTTGGTCTAATTCCACCCAGGGGATGCACTCTGGATGGAGACCACAGGAGTGGTGCTGAGTCAGTGTCTGTGATCTGACAGGGGCACCTGCTGTCTGAGTGTCCCATCACTGGCAAGGTTAACTTTGCCCACTTGCTTGCTCCACTGTAAAGTTACCATTTTCGCTCTTGTAATTAGTAAGCATCTTATGGGGAGATGCTTTGAAACTATGTAAGTACCCTGTGACTTGTCAAATCTCATACTCTCATTATAGCTTCCACTGATGATTTCCGTCTGAGTCAGTTTTGATTAAAATGGTTGCCCAGGGGTGGTTTTCTAATTCTATCATTCCTTCTACATTTATTATTTGGCATTCCACTATAAGAGTTTTTCTTCTCCCCCACTCATGCATTCATTCATTTATTTACACCAGTGTGGATTCATAGATTCCTGTTTTTAAAAAACTATACATTTTACCACTGAAAGTGAACAGACCAATGGGTTTTTGCACACAAGCACTAATATTTAGTATTCACAGAGTTGTGCAACCATCACACAATTTTAACATTTGTGTCACTCCAAAAAGAAACCCTGTACCCTTTAGCAGCCATACCCCCATCAATGCAGCAGCCATAGGTAAACCACTACTTTGTTTTTATTTATATAAGGTAAATTCATGGATTCTAGCCATACTATATAGGTTATAATTTTTCACTAGCATTTTTTTTTTTTTTTTTAGCGGTACACGGGCCTCTCACTGTTGTGGCCTCTCCCTTTGCGGAGCACAGGTTCCGGACGCGCAGGCTCAGCGGCCACGGCTCACGGGCCCAGCCGCTCCGCGGCATGTGGGACCCTCCCGGACCGGGGCACGAACCCGCGTCCCCTGCATCGGCAGGCGGACTCCCAACCATGGCGCCACCAGGGAAGCCCCCTTTCACTAGCATTTTTTGATGGAAAATAGTCCCAGATCAAGAATCAAGCTGGATCCTGTTGTTACCTGAAAACAGGGTTCGCCTCTTGGTGGATGTCAAGCCAAAAGACACAACCAAGCCAAAGAGTGGGAGAAGGAAGGATGTATTATTTGCAGCAAGTAAGGAGAACACCAGGGATCCTTCCCAAAGCACTGTATCCCTGAACAGCAAAATTGGGTAAGTTTTAAGCTAAGGGTACATGCATATTCATGAGGGGCTTGGGTGGTGTATGCATGTTCATGAGGGGGCTTGGGCAGAGGAGACTTCAGCAAAGAATTGGGGCCAAGGTCGACAGAATCCAATCTTCAGTTGATTGAAGCCAGGAGGGTCAACATCATTATCTCATCCTGTACCTGGCGGGGGTCTCAGTTCCTGCAGAACTCAAAAGACTGTATCAGATTGTGATGTACCTTCCTTGAGGAGGAACTAGGACTCAGTTTTACCAATGAACTATTGTTTCTTTCTTTAAAAAAAAAATTAATTAATTAATCTATTTTTGGCTGCATTGGGTCTTCGTTGCTTCGCGTGGGCTTTCTCTAGTTGCAGTGAGCAAGGGCTACTCTTCGCTGCGGTGCGCGGGCTTCTCATTGCGGTGGCTTCTCTCGTTGCGGGGCACGGGCTCTAGGCGCGTGGGGTTCAGCAGTTGTGGCTCGCAGGCTCTAGAGCGCAGTGTCAGTAGTTGTGGCGCACGGTCTTAGTTGCTCTGCAGCATGTGGGATCTTCCCAGACCAGGGCTCGAACCCACATCCCCTGCATTGGCAGGCGGATTCTTAACCACTGTGCCACCAGGGAAGTCCTGAACTATTGTTTCTTTACTGCTTTTCCTGTGTTCCTGCATTCCCTCACTTCCCCAAAGATCATTAATTACTGAGACCTGTTAAAGGGCAAGCACTGTGGCCAAGCTTAGATCACCAAGTGGCTTAGGGGACTTCCTGGGTGGCACAGTGGTTGAGAATCTGCCTGCTAATGCAGGGGACACGGGTTCGATCCCCGGTCCGGGAAGATTACACGTGCCATGGAGCAACTAAGCCTGTATGCCACAACTACTGAGCCTGCACTCTAGAGCCTGAGAGCCACAGCTACGGAGCCTGTACGCCACAACTACTGAAGCCCGTGTGCCCTAGAGCCTGCGTGCTGCAACTACCGAGCCCATGTGCCGCAACTACTGAAGCCCGAGCACCTAGAGCCCGCGCTCCGCAACAAGAGAAGCCACCACAATGAGAAGCCTGCGCACCACAATGAAGAGTAGCCCCCGCTCGCCACAACTAGAGAAAGCCCATGCGCGGCAATGAAGACCCAACGCAGCCAAAAAATAAATAAATAAAATACAAGTTTAAAACAAAAACAAACAAACAGAAAAAAACCAAAGTGGCTTAGGCCAAAAATGGCGTCTCTTGTGTTGAGAAGGCCATGCCTGGTTCTCTTTCTCCAGGGACCCCCTACCCTATCTGCTTGTACAGTGGGTCCTTGTTATGGGCTGAACTGTGACCTCCCCAAATTCATGTCAAGTGCCACCCCCCAGCACACACCTAAGAATGTAACTATATTTGTGGATAGAGTCTTTGAAGAGGTGATTAAGTGAAAAAGAGGCCTTTAGGATAACTGAGACTCCTTGACCAAACCTTGGTCAGGCTCCTCTGAGCCCTCTTGTCCACTAGCATCCCCCCAAAACACACCTTGTCTTGGGCCCGCCTAGGCCAGTTTTAGCAGGAATCCTAAGTCAGTTTAGAGAGACTGCCCCACCCCATATCTGATCACCCTTGACATCCGATCAAGGTCCCCCCTCCTTTGATGTAGAAGTCCCTGGCCTGCCTTTAGCAAGAACTCTACAAGGTCTGTTTATGAAGAATCTCCCCGCCTTAGGGCTTCCCTGGTGGAGCAGTGGTTAAGAATCCACCTGCCAGCGCACGGGACACGGGTTCTATCCCTGGTCCTGGAAGATCCCACATGCCGCGGAACAACTAAGCACATGCGCCACTACTACTGAGCCTGCGTGCTGCAACTACTGAAGCCCGTGTGCCTAGAGCCCATGCTCCGCAACGAGAAGCCACTGCAATAAGCCCGCACACTGCAACGAAGAGTAGCCCCCGCTCGCCACAACTAGAGCAAGCCCGTGCGCAGCAACGAAGACCCAACGCAGCCAAAAATAAATTAAAAAAAAAAAAAAAAGAATCTCCCTGTCTTCATGTCTCCTATTAGTTTTCCATCCACTGAGCCCTCACTCTGTTCCTTGGCTGCAAATCCCCGGCTTCCTCCTTGTACTTGGAGTTGAGCCCCATCTCTCTCTCCTATTGCAATTGTCTCAAATAACGTCTTCTTTACCTTTTTAACAAGTGTCAGAATAATTTTCTTTAACAAGAGTAGGGGCTTGGCTTAAACAACAAACATTTATTTCTCATAGTTCTGGAGACTAGAAGCGCAAGATCAAGGCACCAGCCTGGTGAGGCCTCTCTTCCTGGATTGTAGATGTTGGGGGAAGGAGCAGGGGACAAGCTCACTTGGGTCTCTTCTTATAAGGGCACTAACCCCATCACGAGGGCTCCACCTTCACGACCTCATCACCTCCCAAAGGCCCCACCTCCAAATACCGTCACATTGGGGTTTTTCTGGTTGGGGGATGGGGGCACAAATATTCAGTCCATAGCAGGATGGAACCCAATCTGACTGGTGTCCTTATAAGATGGGGAAGAGACACCAGGGATGTACTCACACAGAGGGGAGACCACGTGAGGACACGGGGAGAAAGCGGTCATCTACAAACCAAGGAGAGAGAAACCAATCTTGTGACAACCTGATCTTGGACTTCCAGAACTGTGAAAAAATGTCTGTTGTGGAGGAGTTTGCTGTCCCTGCACCCAAGGTCCCTAGGGGCCAGCAAAAGGGCTTGCAGCTCAGGAAGAGGCAGGAGATTGAGGCAGATGAGGGACACCTGAACTCTCCTGGGGAGGAGTGTCTGGGTGGCAGATGGCTGGCTGGCCCCTCCAGTTACAGGGCAGCAGGAGGAAACGGTTCTCATCCACAGGGTGACAAAGCAAACGCAGGAGAAGAGCTAATGGTAGAAGCATTACACAACAATGTAAATCATCTATACTCCAATAAAATTGGAGTCTCTTTCCACCCCCAGTTCCAGGTCTCAGAGACAATTTATTTGGCCATTTTCATTTTATTTTATTTATTTATTTATGGCTGCACTGGGTCTTCGTTGCTGTGTGTGGGCTTTCTCTAGTTGCGGCGAGCGGGGGTTACTCTTCGTTGCAGCAAACGGGCTTCTCATTGCGGTGGCTTCTCTTGTTGTGGAGCACGGGCTCTAGGTGCGTGGGCTTCAGTAGTTGTGGCACACGGGCTCAGCTGTTGTAGCTCGCAGGCTCTAGAGCACAGGCGCACGGGCTTAGTTGCTCCGTGGCACGTGGGATCTTCCTGGACCAGGACATGGAACCCAGGTCCCCTCAATTGGTAGGCGGATTCTTAACCACTATGCCACCAGGGAAGCCCTGGCCATTTTTAAAATGGTATTTATCGCCATAATGTAGACGATATCCTGTATTTCTTTTTCTTATTTATGAACTTTAGGCCATATCTATTTTAACAATAAAAATAAATGCTCTTTCTTATGCCAATAACTTTTTATATTTGCAACAGTTTTATTGATACAATTTACATACCATACAATTCACCCATTTAAAGTGTACAATTCAATGGCTTTTCGTGTATTCACAGAGGTGTGCAGCCATCACCACACACTCAATTTTAGAGCATTCTCATCACCATAGAAAGAAACCCCAACCCCTTAGCCATCACCTCCACACCAATCCTTCCATACCCCCCCCCCCGCCAAGTGTTTGTCCCTGGCCACTACTAATCTACTTTCTGTCTCTCTAGATTTGCCTACTCTGGACATTTCATATAAATGGAATCATATAGCTTGTGGTCACTTGTGACTGGCTTCCTTCACATAGCATGCTTTTCAAGGTTCATCCGTGTTGTCACATGTAGCAGTACTTTTCATTGTCCAATAAAATGCTGTTGTATGGCTATACAATGTTTTATTTACCTATTCATCAGGTGATGGACATTACATTGTTTCCACCTTTTGGTTATTATGATTAATGTTTCTATGTATACTCGTGTACAACTTTTTGTATGGATATATGTTTTCATTTCTCTTGGATATATACCTAAAAATAGAGTTGCTCAGTCATATGATAATTCTATGTTTAACCTTTTGAGAAATTGCCAAACTGTTTTCCACACCATGTTACACTCCCACCTGCAATGTAGGAGGGTTCCAATTTGTTCACCCACTCACCAACACTTCCCATCATTCCTTGATTTGATCCTAGCCATCCTAGGAGGTGTGAAGTGCTATCCGATTGTGGTTTTGATTTGCGTTTTCCTAAGGACAAGTGATGTTGAGCATTTTTCATGTGCTTGTTGGTCATTTGTATATCTTCTTTGGAAAAATGTCTATTCAGATCCTTTGCCCATTCTTACTTGGGTTGTCTTTTTGTTGTTGAGTTGTGAGAACTCTTCTTATATTCTGGATACTGGACTTTTTATCAGATACATAATTTGCAGATATTTTCTCCCATTCTGAGAGGCATATTTTTCACTTTCTTGATAGTGACTTTCAATGCACAAAAGTGTTCAGCTTTGATGAACTCCAGTTTATCTGTTTTTTCTCCTTTTGTGACTTGCACTTTTGCTGTCATACCTAAGAAACCACTGCCTAATCCAAGCTCGTGGAGATTTACCATGTTGAGTTTTACGGGTTTGTATTTAGAGTTCTGATCTACTTTGAGTTCATTTTTTGCATACGGTGTGAGGTAAGACTCCAACTTCATTCTTTTCAATGTGGATAACTGGTTGTCCCAGCACCATTTGTTAAAGAGATAATTCTTTCCCCATTGACTGGTCTTGACACTCTTGTCAAAAGCAATTGACCATAGATGTTAGGGTTTACTTATGAACCCCCAATTCTAAATATTTCATTGATCTATACATCAATCCTTATGCCAGTACCACACCATTTTCATTACTGTAACTTTGTACTAACTTTTGAAATCAGGAAGTGCAAGTCTTCCAACTTTGCTCTTCTTTTTCAAGATTGCCTTGGCTATTTGGATTTCCTTGCAATTCCATAAAATTTTAGGATCAGCTTTTCCATTTGCACAAAGAGGCTGTTAGGATTGTGAGAGGGACTGAACTGAATCTGTAGATTGTTTTGGGGGAGTACTGCCATCTTAACAACGTCAAACCTTCCAATCTGTGAAAAAAGGATAACTTTCCACTTTTAGTTTTTCTTTCATTTCTTTGCAATTTTTTTGTAATTTTCAGTGTACAAATCTGGCACTTCCTTGATTAAATTTATTCCTAAGTATTTTATTCTTTTTGATTTGGGGAATAAATTTTCTAGCCCATGAATGAACATGGGAGGTCTATTTATTTAGCTCCGCTCTAGTTTTCCCAACAATGTTTTGTCAATTTCGGAGTATGTTTCATACTTAGTAACTGCTTTATGAAATTATTTATTATTTTTAAAAATTTTTATTTTATTTTATTTTATTTATTTATTTTTTGCGGTTCGCGGGCCTCTCACCGCTGTGGCCTCTCCCGTTGCGGAGCACAGGCTCCGGACGCGCAGGCTCAGCGGCCATGGCTCACGGGCCCAGCCGTTCCGCGGCACGTGGGATCTTCCCGGTCCAGGGCACGAACCCGCGTCCCCTGCATCGGCAGGCGGACTCTCAGCCACTGAGCCACCAGGGAAGCCCTATTTTTTATTTTTAAAAAAATTTTATTGGAGTATAGTTGATTTACATTGTTGTGTTAGTTTCAGATGTACAGCAAAGGGAATCAGTTATACATATACATATGTCCACTCTTTTTTAGATTCTTTTCCCATATAGGCCTGTACTCAGTAACTTCTTACACCACCTGTCAAGTCCTCACCTTGTAAAACAAGCCTATTAGGGCTCCCGGTTATTCCTCTGCTTGTCCTTCTCCATACCACCGTGTTCCACCTTCAGCTACTAATAGTGTTACCACTAATAACAACAACTAACCCTGCTTGAGCACTTACTACGTACGTGCCACTCACTGTTCGAGGAATTTTACCTAACTTTAACTGATGGAATCTTCATAACTATCCTAGGAGGAGAGGTCGGGTGACTTGCCCAGGTCTGAAGCTGAAGGGGAGCGGAACCAGGATCCGACCCAGGCAGTCAGACGCCTGCATCTCTGCTTTCCTTGCCCGTCTTGCCATGGCAATCAACCCAACCCTGGGATATGTTAGGTTGACCCACATGAAACTGCTGATGTTTGACCATTTTTAACCTACAAAAAAATGGCAATTTCATTTGATTCAACTTGTTAAAAAAAGAAAAAAAAAAGACCTGGGATTTGAAGCAGGTGACTGAATGTTTGTTCACCAGATGCAGGTGGGGATTTTCTGAGTTTAAGGCTCTGCTGTGTAAGGTCTGAACACGCTCGCCAAGGAAGCTCCAGCTGGGAGTGAGCCAAGTTCACCTGGATGAGCCTGGCACCTTCTGAGCAAAAGACCGCAGTCTGTCCTGAGATGGGGGCCCCGTTTCGGAGGTGAGAGCTCCTGAGCTCACTCTAACAGTAAGTCCCAAGCGGGGGTGGGGGGCATGGAAGGTCCCCCCGAGACCCATACTGTGCCATCCACGTGAGTCATCTGGCCACCAGGAACCCGCCACCAGGGACGGGTGCAGCTCTTACGTCCCGGGCAGGGAGCTCTCCTGACGGGCCACGTGGACTTGCAGGGCTGTGTTTTCAGGCCCGTGCTGCTGCTCCTGGAAGAGGTGCAAGGGAAGGCAGCCACCTGGTGGCCTCAGGACTGTCTGGTTGATAAGATGCCATAGGAGGAAGAGACCTTGAGCTTCAATGTCTTTGAACTTTACGGGAGAAGACGATTTCAGCTTTGGACTACCCTCTCTTAGGGATTTGATGTGGGAGGAGGGTTACACTTTCTCAGTTCGGGAAGTTTCAGATTGCCGGCTTTGTTCTCATTTGGTCTCCTGCACAGGTGCTGGGAAGCCTCTCTGGACAGCGGGACCGACGCTCAGGGGAGACAGATGCTCAGGGAGTGAAGTTTCAGCCTTGACCTCAGGGCGGCCCTTGAGTTGATTACTGCACGGTTCTCACCTGTTCGAAACTTTCTTGGGATGAAGCCAAAAGCCCATCCGTGGAACAGGAAGGGTAGGGGTACTGGGGATGTGGCCTGTGCGTGACAGAGGGCAGCCTTGAGGGATGAGCCCTCCCCAGCCCACTCTGGACCCCACCCGCCTCCGCCCAGGGAGCTGGGAGAGAGCACTGAGGAATCCTGGGGTGGGGAGTGACGCCCCTTTAGCTCAGTACTGTGTTTCCACAAGGAAGCAGCACCCATCACAGGGCCGCCTCCTCCCCTCTCCTCCCACGGTCCCTCCTTCCCAGGAGAGGAGAGTGGCGGTCTGCTCGGCGGAGGCCCTTGACTTGTCCGCTCTCTCCCGACTGCAGGACACTGATCGGTTTAAAAGGTGCGAACCCTGGGGGCCAACTCTCCCGTCCCCCCCCCCAGGTTGGCACTGGCAGCATCCTGGACACTGTGCATGTCCTGCGGACACAGGCTGTCCCTCAGGCGGGCTGTCCCAAGGTCAAACCATGGATGGAGGCGGTAGTACGAGTTCTACAGGCCTTAAAACCCACATTCATGTTCTCCAATCAGCTTTATCAGTAATGAAACTGATAAAGAAAAAAAAAAAATCTGCCGAGGTTAAAGCCCGTGGAGGCGACCTGGAACCTTCTCTCAGGTCCTATGGGCTCTCTTTCATTCTGACTATATGTGAGGCACAAGGAGGTACACGGGACTGGAGAACCTGGAAAGGGACCCATCTACATGTGTGGTCACCTGATTCAACAGAGGCCCCCTCAGCTCTGCAGGGAAGGCTGTGGCTCTTTCCACAATAAAGGTTGCTGGAGCGATGGGCTAACCCTGTAGAAAAACAAGCCTCCCTACACCATACACACAAAACGATCAGAGAGCAGTCCTGTGTGTACCCTAAGTGTGCACGCTAAGACAGTAAGCTTATGGAGAAGGCAGAATCTCAGCAGGAACTTGGGAGCAAAGATGTGTTAAACAGGACCCAGAAAGCACGTCCACAGAAGAAATATTGCTGAACTGGACTAGTTACATTGGAAGACATGCGTTCATCCCACCACTGAGAGGGAAAAGGAAGCCCTGGACCGGGAGAGATATTTGCAACCTTCAACAAAGGACTCAGACTGTGTAAAGAACTCCTAGAAATACACAGGAAAAAGAAAAACGACTTGATTTTAAAACGGGCAGAGACTTGAGCAGGTGCTTCACAGAGACATGCAAATGGCCAATGGCACGAAAAGGCACCAACGTCATCCATCCATTGGGGACGTGCCAGGTGAAGCCAGGGACCTGCCAACCTGCCACTGCAGCCACTGCAAGAGCTAGAACACAAAGGGGACGGAGACCGTCTGTCCCAGACTCAACCGCCCCCAACACCTGCCACAGTCCGAGCTGCCCTCCCCGCCTGCCTGGACCACTGCAGTAGCTTCCACTCTGGTCCCCTTCCAACACCCTGCGGTGAGACACGGCCTCAGAAACACGAACCAGAACGAATCATCCTCCTGCTCAAACCCGTCCCACCGCTCAGAACGAGCTCCAGGTCCTTCCCAAGCTCACGAGGCCCTCTACGATGTCGCCCTGACTCTCTTTCCCGTGTGCTTGGCCTTGAATGCACTTTGGGGGATGCTGCTGTCCACCCAGCATCCCAGGACCCCTCCCGCTGGCGCCCCTCCCACTGCAGTGCTGAGTGGCCTTGTGACTTGCTTTGACCCATGCAGTGTGGAAGGAAGTTCACGCATCCCTCTGATCAGAGTTGAAGGACCGGCAAGGGGTTTTCCTCTCTTTCTGCGCCCGCGGGCTGGCCACGCTCCATCCAGGTGGGGCTGCCCCACCAGCCACCCCGGGAAGATGACAGTGCTGGGAGCTGAGCAGCTGGCCCTCGGCCGACGTGCGAGGTGAGGGGGAATGAGGGCCCCGTGCTTCCACAGCACAGCCTACTGCCAGGCTTTCCTGATCCACGCACGCACGTCCAAGCTCGTTCCTGCCTCAGGGAACGTGTCCCCACTGACCCCTCCTCCTCTTCCTCCTCCTGTTCCTCCAGCTGGCCAGTTGTGCCAGTAACATGTATTAACTACGCGATTCATCTGCCTCGAGCTGCAAATTTCAAGTCAGTGGCGTCCAAAAACATATTGAATGTTGCAGACAAGCTGAGTCAAAGCAAGGCAAGGCGATATGCAATGATTCCATTTATATAAAATTCAAAAACAGGCGAAACTGTAACGTGTGGTGAAGCCTATGTAGATTTTTCAATTATTACTATTGGAGTATAGTTACTTTACAATATTGTTAGTTTCTACTGTACAGCAAATCGAATCAGCTATACGCATACATATATCCCCTCTTTTTTGGATTTCCTTCCCATTTAGGTCACCACAGAGCACTGGGTAGAGTTCCCTGTGCTATACAGTAGGTTCTCATTAGTTATCTATTTTATACATAGAATCAATGTCGTATATATGTCAATCCCAATCTCCCCAATCCTCCCACCCCCTAGATTGTTTTCATTGAAGTATAGTTGATTTGCAATGTTTCAGGTATACAGCAAAGTGCTTGTTATACATATATGTATTCTTTTTCAGATTCTTTTAAATCATAGGTTATTATATCAAATATAGTTCCCTGTACTATACAGTAAGTCTTTGTTGGTTATATATTGTTTTTTATTTAAAAAAATTAATTAATTTTATTTTTGGCTGCGTTGGGTCCTCGTTGCTGCGTGCAGGCATTCTCTAGTTGCGGCGAGCGGGGGCTACTCTTTGTTGTGGTGCGCGGGCTTCTCATTGCGGTGGCTTCTCGTCGCAGAGCACGGGCTCTAGGCACACGGGCTCAGTATTTGTGTCACGCGGGCTCAGTAGTTGTGGCTCATGGGCTCTAGAGCGCAGGCTCAGTAGTCGTGGCGCACGAGCTTAGCTGCTCCGCGGCATGTGGGATCTTCCCGGATCAGGGCTCGAACCCGTGTCTCCTACACTGGCAGGCAGAGTCTGAACCACTGCGCCACCAGGGAAGCTCCCCCCCCTTTTAAAAATAAAAATCCCCTTGGACCTGGGAGCTACCACCTTTACTTGGGCTTATCTACTGAGCTGCTCTTTGCTGACGTGGGTAGGTCCAAGCAGGCCCAAACCAGTGGCAACACAGGGCAGCTTCAGGCCCAAACTGCCCTCAACGGCTTTTCACTCCAGACCTGCATTAGGGTACGGAGGGTGGGGCGGCAGGGTTCCTTTCCCTCTACTTTGTAAGCTCCTCTTTCTGACTTCGGTGACAAAGTTTTCAAGACACTTAAAAAAAAAAAAAAGTCTACTTATTTTTTACTGCAATGGGTCTTAGTTGCCCCACGCGGGATCTTTCACTGCAGCGTGTGGGTTCTGTGGTTGCGGCACACGCGAGCTCAGTAGTTGTGGCGTGTGGGCTTAGATGCCCCGTGGCATGTGGGATCTTAGTTCCCCGAGCAGGGCTCGAATCTGAGTCCCCTGCGCTGGAAGGCGGATTCTTAACCACTGGACCACCAGGGATCTTCATTTACTTTTGAAACTAGAGACTTTCACAGGAAAAGGTGACACTAATCAAAGTTAAGAAATACAAATTAAAAATTCTGTCACGTTGCCTCCTTCAGATGCAGTGGAAAATGACTCAGTAATTCCCACAACTCTGACGAAACTTAGATAGAAAATCTGAAGTACTGGTACTGATTCTTTTGAGAGTGTGCAAAATGATATAAAGATAAGCTCCTAGACCACCAACTCAAAGTGCCACTTTATCCAAAATCATCCGCCTACTATTGCAAAAAAAACAAGAAAACCCAAAAATTTCAAGAAAACAAACCCGAACAAAACTAACGTAATCACTAAATCACTTTTTATAATTTAGCAGATAAAAGTTGACTTCCATGAAACAAACTGGTCAGGGAAGTAGTATCTCCCCCCACTCAGCAGGCACACCTCCCAGGAATGGGCAAGAGGCTCGGACGCCTGCGGGCAACTGTGCTTGGGCCTGTCGTGAGGAGACACGGGGATGCCACGCAGTGCCGTGTGCTGGTCACCTGGAACCGTGTTTCGGTTTGCCTTTGGGTAAGACTTTCTCTTAAGAGAATCTCTATGCTCTCAGCCGAGGAACGGCCACGGCAGGAACCGGGACCCAACTCCACGGCAGCCCCGAGTCACACTGCCCTGCGTCGCCATGACGAAGATGGTTTGGGAAGGTGACACCAGACAGGAAGGCTCTGCCGAGGCAGATGTGATCACAGGGCTTGTGCTCCTGTCCCTTAGTGGTTTTCGACGCAGCCTCAGTCGGTGAAACAGAAACGCGAGGGCCCGAGCGCATCCCCGTGCTATGTGCCACCCGTGTCTCGGGACACAAGGCGGCCCTCGGAGCAAAACTAGAAGCTCACGGATAAGAACCCAACCCTGCGGGCTCCACGGACTGCGCTTGGTCGAGAGATCAACTTTCCTGCAGATGCCAGTGCAGTCTGCGGGGCTTCCACTCCAGTCTGCTAACAGCTTCAGAAGAGAAACACCGGATTACCTGTTAACATGCAGATCATAGGAAACAGGCCTTTTTCGCATATGAATTTTCCCTTAACTGGTAGGTGTGTCATTTATACGCGAAGTGACTGATGTAACACCTTCACCTCAAACGCTGATGATGTACGTGCAGGTCTGTAAAGGAAGAGACTGGAAACAAAGACTTGGCACAAGAAATCAGTCACACAGGAATTCTGTATCACTACAAATTTTATTCAGAAACCCATCTTTGTTTTTTTTGTTGTTTTTTTTAAAAAAACTCCCATTATGAACTGGCTCGGTCAACCAACGACGGACGACACTTCCCAGCAGACACGCGGCAAGAACAGCACGGCTCAGAATCGCCCAGACCTCTCTCGGTCTCTCGACCGCCTCCTGTCGCGTTCCCGTCCCCCGCCGCCACCGCCGCCGCCGCCGCGGCCACGGTCTCTAGACCGAGAGCGACGCTCCCGAGAGCGGGACCGCGATCTATGCCTGCAACCAAGGACAGGAAAGGACACCGTAGCACCCACACCGCAGCACGCAACGTACGGGACGGGGGCCGACACGTCTGAACACTGCACCTCGACACACCGATGAGACCAATAAAGGAGAAAAACGCTGCCAATTAAGCCACAAGCTGGAGCTGTAAGATGTGCCCTCGTCTCAGACGTTAAAGCGTCAGGGATAAAAAGGGGCACCTGAGGACTGAAGAGCTATGACATCTTCTCTATCATATCCTCCCGTGGCGCCAACACAAACGGCCAGGGGAAACCCTAATCCAGAGTGAACGGGACGTACACACCCCTCACCCCACACCTGACCCCCGTTTCAGGTCCCGGCCCGGCATGTACGCAGCTCGGCGACGGTGTCCGTCGGGCCCACCGTGGGTGAGGGGAGGCCAGCGTTCTTTTTCTCCTACACTTCTTTTTGTTGACAATGAAACAGTCACCAATAAGGTCTGCATTTCCAAATATCTGCTTGACAGGAGAGAGACGAGAACCCCTCTGGGGTCAGAACTCAGTGATCTGAGTGGAGAAGAGACTCGTCACACTGACACCTCGGCCCCTTCTCTGCTCGGTGACACGACCACCTGCACTTAAGCAACAGGACCAGACACGTGACGGTGCCCAACTGTCAGTGGTCCCCAGGGCGGTGCCCCGGCCCGGCCAAAGAAACCCGCCCAAGCCAATAAAAACCAAGAAACCCCAATGGAAATAGGCAGCACGTAAAGGAAGTCCAGATATCTGAGAATAAACACCGTGTAAACAAACCTAATTTTAGTGGTCACCAGCTTAACGGTCCCCTCAGTTACTAAGGTCTGCTCTCGACCTGACGAGGAGGAAGCCGTGCGTGCGTGGAAAATGTCCTTCAAAGAGTACGTGTTATATTTTAAAATATGCACTACATTCTAAGCAGTGCCTTTGAAGGAGAAATGACACGAAAGCCAAGCTCTACTTGAAAACAGCATTTTGGTTAAGAAACAGTCACGGTTCACTCAAGTACTCACTTCTTACGGCGGCGCCCGTACAACTCCCGCCGCAGCTCCCGAGAGATGGGCTTCAGGTGCATGAAGTTGCAGAAGCCTCCCCGCGTGCACTCCCTGCGGGAGAACAGACGGGGTCATGCAGTGCACGCCCTCCACCCGCCCAGGGCGCCCCTGGGGCCTGCCCACACCTACCCCATCTCGTACTGGCGGCAGCAGGCTTCTCTGAAGTCGGTCACAGGGGAGAGCTCGGCGTGGATCGGCTGGCCATTAAACCAGCGGTTGTTCAGGTCAATCACGGCCTTTTCCGCATCTTCTTCACGGCGAAACTGAAAAGACAAGGCAAAAACGCT
>NW_021146276.1:0-25000 GCF_002837175.3 Physeter macrocephalus
CCTTCTGAGGCCCCTCTTCTTGGCCTGGATGGTGCCTCCTCCTCCCTGTGTCCTCACATGGGCTTCCCTTTGTGTCTGTCTGTGTCCTAATCTCTTCTCACGAGGACACCAGTCATATTGGATTAGGGCCAATGACCTCATTGTAATTTATTTACCTCTTTAAACAGCCTCTCTCCAAATACAGTCACATTCTGAGGTCTTGGGGGTTAAGACTTCAACATAGGAATTTTAGGGGGACATAATTCAGCCCCTAACACTGCTAACGAATGAATGTTCCGTCAGTGTTTCATGGGTGAGGCTGATAGGGGAGGGGGGCCGGGGCTGACTGCTGTGTTCGGGGTGGGTGGGGACACGGTGTCTGCCGAGGCCACATCCCTGTGTGCTGATTGAGCCTCCACTAGGGTCGGCTTCAGCCTGCTCCTGCTGGCTCGGCTTCTTGGAGAAGCCAGGCTCACCTGGGCTCGGGGGCACACTCTGAGAAGCCATTGTCCCTTCCCTCTCCTGACTCAGAAGACGCTGAACCCTCTTTCCCCAGTTTCTCTCTTTAAGGCACATTTTCCTTCCCCAAGCCCTCATCCCCCTCCCCTTTCTCCAGACATGGGCTGTGGAGGTGTGTTGAACAAGCTGACCTTGAAATCTGTGGAGGCCCTAAGAGAAAGGGGTTAAAGATCACAGCCAGGGAGCCTTTGCTTAGACAGGTTATAAAATGCGAACTGCCCGGGGAGGGTCAGAGACCGAGGCAAATAGACGTGTTTCTCCTGGAGAGTTCTGTCTGTCCGTCTGTCCTTGGCACCAGCCTCCCAGATCCCTCGTTCCCCACCCCCACCCCGAGCTTTGCTCTGCCCCCGGCGGGAGCCCTCTGGGGATCCAGGGTGGGGACGGCCTGCGTGTCTCGGGCTCAGGCCGCTGTCCTGTTTCCCTGCAGCTGAAGAGCAAATGGGACGAGTCCATCTTCACGAAAGGCTGCATCCAGGCGCTGGAGGGGTGGCTCCCACGGAACATCTACATCGTGGCCGGCGTCTTCATCGCCATCTCACTGCTGCAGGTTTGCCCCCCCGCTGCCCTCCGTGGCTTCCTCTCCCCTTGTGGCCGCACCTGTTCCCTTGAGATTTTACACTGGGAAAGATGCTGGTGGCCGAGGGCGCGTGAGGCCAGGGGTGAGTAGGCTGGTTAGTGTCTCCTGGGAGAAGAACTGGTGGGAGAAAGTCAAGAATTCAGTGAATCAGAAAAACCAGGAGTTTTTCCAGTGTTGCCCAGGGCTGGGAGGAGAAGCTGGCAGCCCCCCAGGCAGCCTTGGAGGCAGCTGAGGCTGCTGCTCTGTGGAAAACCCACCATTTAGAAAATGTTCGGCTGTGACCTTGCCTTGAAGAGGGTGACTGGGGTGGATTCGGGGTCACCAGCCATCCACGCACCTTTTTCCTCCTTCACTCAATGGTTGACTGATCTCAGAGGAAGACCGAGAGACAGAAGCATCTGGAAAAAGAAAGAAAATAATTTACTTGCAAAGCAGGCAAGGATCTCTTACTTCAGAAGGCCTGGTCCATCAGATACCAACCCCAAGAAGGATTTAAAGCTGGGGTGAGGGGAGCAGAATTCCTCAGGTCACCAAGTTCACATTAGTGTGTTCCTGGTAGGAAAACATCAGCCTTCCCACATGATTATCCTGGTCACTGAGGTCGGGGTGTAGCTTCAGACATCAGCATGGCCCAAATCGGGGACAGTCTTGTTTTTATGGTGGAATCCAGGTTTACAGGAAACATTCGAGATTTGGTATTTGGGGAATCAGAACCAGTCAGGGTGACCCTGTCATTTTCCGTTTCACCCCGGGTACAAAGCGAGTCACGGCCTGTGGTATGGGATGTGCGTGGTCATGTTGCAGGCAGGGCAGAATGTCCGTTTTGCTTCTGTGGTGCCTGCTGTTTGCTCCTTCTAGGCTTTAGGGAAGATCCCACTGTTTTTTACACAGCAAAGCAGACCCCAGGCTCATTTGTTTTAACTGTCGGTTGGTCTCGTTTGGCCACATGCCCAGTTGCTGCTCTCTGTCCTCAGCCTCTGCGGGTGGGTGTGGAGGTGATGGGCAGTGCCGGGTACCCTGCCCCACCTCACCCTCTGGGCCCCGACGCTGACGGCCGCTGCCTCTGCCGGCTTTGTTGTCAGATATTTGGCATCTTCCTGGCGAGGACCCTGATCTCGGACATTGAGGCAGTGAAGGCAGGCCACCACTTCTGAGGAGCCACAGGTGGGCGAGCAGAGCTGAGCCACGCCGTGGAGGCCGAAACCCTTCACCGCCATCAACTTCACGTCCAGAGGAAAAGAAATGGACGCACCCAGCCCGAGCCAGTACCCCGCCTTCAGCATCCGCGTGACATGATCTCTCTGTTTCTGCTTGCTGGTGCTGGAGACCCAGGGGCCCCCTCTCACCTGCACAGACTTGTGACCAGCAGCCCCGCTGGGGTCTGCCTGGAGTCAGAGGATATGTCTTTAAGTGGGGGAGGTGACTCTGAGGGACAGACGGCTCTGGTGGCTGCACCCTGGCCTCCTCACCGCTCATGTCACTGGTGCTGGCCTAGGGGGCAGCCACACCTTCTATGGCCCTCTGAGTGCCAGGGGCGCCCGCAGTGTCTGCACAGGTCGGGGTGTTGGCAGGATCCTCGGCCATGTCAAGTGAAGTAAGCCTGAGCCAGTGCGGGGGCTGGTGCCACGGGAGTGCCTCGTCCGTTGTCCCCCGGTCCCCCGTCGCCCAGGGCGGGAACTGTCTCCAGCCTCAACAGCATTATGCCCTGAGGGCACGAGGGCGGGGGGCAGTGGGCATGGCTCTCCTGCGGAGTCAGCTCTCCTTTTCCTGAAGTGTGTAAATAGTTTATTTATAGGGCAAGAATGTTCTCACACCACGTCTTCATTTCCTCTGGCATTCTCCTCTCAACAGCCTTACGCGGCGTCTGGGACTGACGCCGTCCCTTTCAGTTCCCTTGAGTGTGCCACGAACCAACTCCAGCAGCTTCTCCGTATCACCCCTAGTAACCCAGCTGCACATACATGCTCCCCCTTCGTCTGTGCACCCCCAACACGCATACTCCTGCTCCCCTCCCCACTTGGCCTCACTGTCTTCTGGTCTTGGTGCTACTGAAACTGTTACCCGGAACTTGAATCCTGATTCTGACCCTCCCCCACTGCAAGGCCAGGGAGCCCCAGCCAGAGATGGCCAGCTGGACACCTTTGGCCAGGGCTCCTCTCCAGGCCACATGCTAAGGGCCGGCTGGCCGGCCTGGCGTTCGCCTCTCCCTGGAAAGAGAAGCCCCGTAGCCAGGCCCCTGGGCCGAGCCACGGACCCCAGCCTGCAGCTGCGTAGAGGCTCAGACGTTTCGTTGCTCACTTTCATGGTGACCTTCCACCCCCTGACGTGGATATCTGTGGTCACCGTGTCCACCCTTCCTGTCAGGGCTATTGGGGGCTTGCTGTTGGAAATGAAGTCTGTCTTACGTACTGAATAACCCCCCGGGCGTAGCTGGGGCGTTCGTGCATCTTTGGCTGGTCTACACTCTAACGCCTCTCTGGATCTTGTACCAGTTCTGTCCTCATCGTTCAGGGATGGAGTGCCACCTTCACATACTTGCCGAAGTGTACATGCTAATGTGGTATATACTGGTGGGTGTTTGTTGATGATGTTGGTTTTGTTTTGTTTTTTTACAATTTTCTCTGTAGAGTAGGGGAAGAAGAATGCTTGTGTTTTTAGGAAGTGTGATGCTTTTCTTTGACTGCCAAACTCTTTTATGGAATATATCTTTATATTAATGTCGTTGTTGTGATTGTTTTTGTTTTGGGTCATATCAAGATGGCATTAAGCATCTCAGTGGCAAACTCGGCTGCCGAGGGAAACGGTGGGATCGGGTGTGGGTAGGCATGACGGGAAGGTAGGTGGTTGGCACAATCTGAAATAAATTTCATCGGGTGATTTTTTTTAGATTCTGTGTGCCACTTTCAGTGATTCTTTGTGTGGAGGTTACACCTGGAGCAAGCTGGCTTGTGGCTTAGTTATGCCCAGCTGGAAGCATAGGTAGAACTTTGACTCCGTAGGCCCAGAGGAAATGTTATTTTAGGTTATAACTGTACAGCCCCAGGCAGTAAGGTCCAGGCAAAAGAGCTTGGGGACACTGGGTTGGAATTTGGGCACTGCCACTGCATGAGCTGTGTGTCTTGGACCTGCTGGCCCATCTGTGGAGGAGGTTAGTGGCAGTGCCAGGTACATCTGACCCAGGCTGCCCTGGGGGAGTCGGTGGCCCCAGGCCCTCACCGCTGGTGTCTGGGCACCAACAGCTCCTGCTGTCCCATCTATTCACGTGGACCTGGTGGCTGGACCCCTTGCAAGTGTCTTCACAGGTCACAGCCCAGTTCAGGGTGAAGTCTAGCTGTGACATTTTCAGAATTTGGGTTTGTTTTCCAATTAGTTTATGAAACTTGCTGGCCACTTTCAGCCATCTCCTCTGACTCTGAGTTGAATGAGAATAGAAAAGAAGTGCAGGATAAGGGGTGCTCACGTGGCATCTCCGGCACACTGGGCTCCCTCCATGGAGCCACAGTGCAGCCCTCCCAGTCACTCCCTGCCCAGCCTACCCTGAGTCTCCAGCCACTCCCTGTCCTCTCAGACTGAGATAGAGGCCAGCCTGTGCCTCTGCGCTTCCCCTCCTGGCCACCCATACACTCTCGCTTTGAAGTTTCAGGGTCTTTGCTTATCCTTCCTGTGACCCTCCTGCCCACCTCCTCCTGGGGCTTCTGCACTGTTATCTTTCCCACCTCTTGTCCTCGCCCCATCCCACGTATCCCCATCCCAGAAAGCTTGCCTTGGCCCTCTTTGCCCTCTTACCGGCCCACGCCCCACCACTGCTTTCCTTCCCAGGCGGCTGCTCATCCGGGCTCTGTCCCCCTCCCACCACCACCCAGTACTCTCCTCACTTGACTGAAAGCCACACACCCCAATCACCGGCCTCCATGCCTCTCTTGGCCTCTGCAGCACCTGGCGCTCTGGACCACCCCATCCTCAAAGCCCTCTGCTGCCGCCAGGGCTCTCAGGTCTCCTCTCCCGCCCATCCTTGTCCCACCTTCAGCTGCATCTGCCAGGGCTCACCTGTCTCCTGGGGCTCCCGTGCCCCCAAGGCAGGGCTGTGAGCCGGGCAGGGAAGCCATCTGTGCTGGTGCATGAGACTGCGCTGGTCCTCTCCACGTGAATAAAAATAAAAATGAATGGATCCAGAACTTCCTGGAACGTAGGAAGTACACAGAGTACCTAACAGTTAAAAACTGATTGTCACCAGAAGAGCTTGGGGAAGCCATTTTTATGCTCAAAACATGAGGTAAATTGCTGGTCAAGGAATTGGAAGAGCTGGGTTGAAACTCTGGGAGCCTTGCCCCTGAACCTGCACCTGCAACTAAAATAGGAGGTTGGGTGCCTGCCAGCTTCTGATTCTGAACCTCTGCTTGGTGCCTGCTGAGCAAGACCAGCACCAGGGGCACGACTGGGAAGCATCAGTGTCCTGAGGATGGTCCAGGGACCGGGCTCCGTGGCACGGTGACAAGCGGCTGCAGAAAGAGTGCGGATCCCCGTCTCTATACCTGGATTTGGGTGCCTGGTTTGGTTTGGGGAGCCTTTGGGGGAGCATGATGTCATCCCCAGGGAGCTCATCCCCCCCTCCCCGAGCTGGAGGCCCTGGCTCTGAGCAGCAGCTCACTGCCTTGCATGGCCAGAGCCGCCGTCCACCCAGCGAGCCTGCTGGGCGCTGAGGAGTCGGGCATAGCTTTCTCTTCAGGAGATACTCCTTGAGGGCTGCCACGGGGGCAGTCATGGGCGTGCCTGTGAGTGCAGGCCACTGCAATCTTAGGGACCCCAGGGGAGAGCTCCCCAGAAGAGGAGGCTGGGTGAGAGGGCAGCAGAGGAGGGAGGGACTCAGTCTTGGCGGTAGGGACCACCTGATCGCTTCTCGGCCGGCAAGCTCAGAGTGTGGACGGCAGAGGCACAGAGAAAGCGGGGGGGGGGGGGCTGTTGCCGTGGTCCCAGCACCCAGGGCATCCTCCTGCCCAGGTGTCAGGAGCTCAGCCCTGTCACCTTGTGGTCCAGTGCCCTCAGCTGTCCCCGGTGAGTGGGGTGGCCGTATGACCTGCATGGGTGGGCGCTTTCTAGCTCTAGGGTCATGTGAGGTGTCTGGCCACAGGGTATGTAGGATATCGGCCCCCAAACTGTGATAACCTGTCCCCAGGGGTGAACCTTGGTACAGGTGCTTCCACGTGCTTGTCTGTCATCCAAGAGGATGCCTCCCAGCTTTCTCCTTCATCTGGGTGCTCTCTCCAAAAATCCGGAGAATGATACAACTTTAGGTCCTTTTTAGCTCCTTGTAAACTCAGTAAGACCTGGCTTTTCCTCCTCAAAGACTACAGTAAAGGTAGATTCATTCTCAAAATGCTTTTCGGGTCTCCAGGACACCTCAGGAAAACCTGACGTGGGCACTATAGAATGCCAATGGCAGTATAACTTTGGGAGGGAGAAAGTAAAGGCTGCATTCAAATGGATACTGTTCTGGTGTACTTACCAATTTTAGAGACTCCAGGTTTGTAAAAGGAGGAAGTCTGTATGCCTTATAAAGGTCTGGAAGAGTTTATTTCTTCACTCGGCTTTCTTCCCATGTGCTGCATCTTGTACATCAGCAGGGGCTTCAAAACCATGGCTTAATAACTACCAAACTAAATTATCCCCTTGGACTGTAATTTTATTACCTCAAAGAGCTTTTAAACTAATCTGTTTTTTTTTCAGTATAAGTAGAAGCAATCCAAGCATAGAGTATAAAAATTATGTGTCCTGTTTTCCAGAGGCATCCACTATTAAGTACCCTCCTAGGAAATGTCCATGCATATTCAAATGAGAATTTTCCACACAAATGAGAATTGTGTTTTACAATGAGTTTTACTCAGTGTATCTCAGAAATATTTCTCTGTGGCCGCATACGCATCCACGGTGTGTTTTCACAGTCCACTGCAGGACTGCCATGAGTGAATGAACCTTGCTCTGCAACGGGGATTATGTTTACAGTCACAGGTAACAGAAAACCCAATTGAAACTGGCCTGAACAATGAAGGGAGGCTTTTGGCTCCTGAACCTGGAAAGTCCAGAGGTGGGGTGACTTTAAGGGTTTGATCCGAGTGACTCAGTGATGCCAGCGCCGAGGATCCAGTTTCCTTTGCCCTGTCTGCCCTGCCTGTCCCAGTGTTCCCATCACCCAAGGCAGAGGAGGCAAGACCCTACCACGGACCGCCTTGAGCCTCTGGTGAGGACGGCATGGTGGTCCCGTTGTGGGAAGCTCCCCCTGCCCCAGCCCTCTGTGCTTGTCCATCCTGCTGAAACCACGTGGTGGGGAAACCAGGCTCCTATGGGAGGAGATGGACATGGGGAAGGCTGCCAACCACCCCCATGAACTCCTGTGGGTGGACGTTTCAGTTACGGGGTGTTTTGCTCTTACAAGGGCTTATGAGAACCCCACGGTATTTTGTTATTAGAATTACTTCCTAGAAGGTTTTATAAGAAAAATATGTTTTTAAACAAGTTCTCCAGGGAGGTGGGCTGGCTTCATAACGAGCGGGTACTCGAGGCTGGTGTGTGTGAGGGCGGCCTGAGCACCAGGGATGTGTGGGCTGTTTCTGGGCCAAGAGGGGTAGTTGGGAGGGGAGCGGTGACGTCTCCTCCAGTAGCCTGTGGCCTGCAACAGCACAGCTTCCAAAAGGAGGCTCAGCAAGGTGGCCCTGCAGTCCGCCTTTGCCTTCGGAGATAGCTGGTCGTGTGGGAGAGCAGTGGTTTGGGTGGCATCCCTGTGTGCGGATGAGGACATGCACTGGAGATCCAGTGTCACCCCGAGGTTGCCAGGGAGGGAGCTGCAGAGCCCGGCAGACAAGCCCGCGATGGGGCTTTGGGGTCCAGATGGCTCACTGCATTAGAGTCAGGATAGACTAACCATTATAGCAAATGTCCCCTAAACTTTGATGGCTTTGAAAAATAAATGTTTTTTGCTTACATCACAGTCTCTGGTGGAAGGCTGAGGGGCTGGGTTGGCAAACACTCTGCGCAGTCTTTCAGGGACCCAGACTCCCTCCATTTTGTGACTCCACCCTCTGATAGGTCTTTGAAGTCTTTAGTGTAGTCAGCTGGTGGCTGGGGAAGAGGGTAAAGATCCCGGGAGGGAGAATCTTAGGAAAGAGGCCTGGATGGCTTGCACATCACTTGTGCTCACGTTCTATTGGCCAGAACTCAGAAGCCACGTCAAACTACCAGGGCTGGAAAAGGTCTCGCTGTGTGTCCAGGAAGAAGAGGCGAGGCCAGGTATTGGAGGACACCAGTGGTCTGTGCCCCGAGACCCACAGCTTAGGGAAGTGGGGACTAGGACTGGAATCCCCTTTGTAGGGAACTGAGGGCCCAGCCTGTGGTGGGCTGTTTGCCTATCTCACAGCCTCCACTCAGCCTTCTCACTGCTCCCAAAAGCAGCCTGAAGGCGGAGGGCCCCTCATCAAGCTGGATGCGTGTGTGGGATCCCACGGGGCTAGAGATGTGGTCTGTGAGTAGATGAGGGGGCAGACGGCACACGAACTCCTGTCTGTGCCCTCCAGGTGTGACCACTGGGGAGGTACGGCACCGCTGCGTGGCCCCAGAAGGACTGTCCAGCTCAGAACAAGAGTACACGGGGTGGGAGTGGAGGATGGGAGGGCAGGAACCTGTTAGGGCTCGGTAAGACTTGGGTTTAAGTCCTGCAGCATTAGTAGCTGTTTGACCTTGACAATAAAATGGACCTTGGGATAATAAAATTGCGTGCTTCATAATCTTGTTCTGAGAATTAAGTAAGCTAGGAGAAGAAAGCCCTTGGCACGGTGCGTGCCGCCTCACGGTGGGTGTGTAGGAAATATTAGCAGTAATCTCTGGCTGCTCTTCTGAGGAGGGCCTGGGGATGGGGGGCCCAGGGCTCACTGGAGTTCTCAGCTGCTTACAGGGCAAGGGCACTGCTTCTCTCCACCGAGCAGGACAGCCTTGGGGCCTGCTGGGGCTGGGCCTGTGGTCTGGAGGTGACTCTGCAGCTGAGAGGGGCAGCAGGCAGGGCTGGCCGACTGTGTGGTCTTTAGTAGGTGCCAGGGGACCTGGGGAGGGCTGTGTGGGCGGCTGCCGGTATTGAAGCCTGTTTGCCATCTGCAGCCTCAGAGTTTCCTCCTGCCCTTTGAGTTAATAAGAATCCGTCCTGGGCTGAGACTGAGTCAATCTGTTATACTTGTGCTGAGTGGCCTGGTTCCAGGGGAATTTGGATGGAGTAGAGTATTTTCTAATTAGCAGGACTGGGGCTCCTGACGAGGTTTGGGGGGCAGGGGTGCAGGCGAGTATAGGTCGTCTGTCTGCATCAGAGGGCCGGCTGATAGAGAGAGGGGCGGCTGGCTCAATACTCCCTCTACCTGAGGACCTGGAGCTGCCTACTGCACCAGCTGTGTGCAGGCCAAAGGACTTGGCATCCTGTGAGCAGAGGACTGGCCTTCTCTGGAAACCTCCTTTTCTTTGTGTGTCACTGGCTTCCCGGGGGAGGAGATGGAAGGTGTGCTGGGCAGCAAGGAGATGGGGTGGCTGCAATCAGAGAGAGATCGGGGCCCAGGAGGACCTCCTGTGGGAAATGGGCCAGCAGGAGGGGCCCTGAGAGAGGGTCTGGCCCAGGTCCTTAGTGTCACGTCCTGTCCACTTCCGCAGCATCCTTGGCAAGACAAATGGAGGGCGAGCCAAGCCACTGTGGTGGTCAGGACACACCGGTTGCAATGACCTTAACTCAGACAAGGTTAAGCAGAAGGGGACTCCTATGACAGGGAGGGAGGGTGGGACAGTCACAGAGAGGGGCGGGGCCTTGGGGGCTGGAACAGACTTCACACTGCCCAGTGTTTTTTTCTCTCCATCAGTGTCTCCGCCTCTCTTCAGGTTGGCCCATCTCCCCTACTACACACAGACCCTCACCCCTGTGGGGAGATGCAAGTGCCAGCAGCCCCAAATTAGAACTGTAGTAGAAAATCAGCCGATTTCTGCCAGTGTTTGTGTGTCAATCCCTGGCCCAGGGATTGTGTGGGACTCAGGACTTTTTCCTTTAAACCAGAAGGAGTCTGGGGACACAGAATTAGGTACCAGCACCCACAACCCCTGCCTAATATATTGACTCACCAAGTTAGTGAGGAACCAGGTCCCATATTAAGGAGCAGGAAACAACTCCCACTGTCACCTACTGTGAGCCTGGCCAGATGACTGACAAAAGCCCTGTGCAGCGCCCTGATTACTTGAGGAGCTCTGCCCAGGATGTCAGGCCTGGCTGGCTGCAACCCTGGGCTCAAGCTGAGCCCATAAACTCGTGTGTTTGTGCTCTTGTCTTTTTGTTTACAAATGTCAGCATTGGTGTCCTCAGCCTGCACAGGTACTCCGATCCCAGCAATTCCATGGTGGGGAAAGCCCCAAGCCCTCTCCCGCGAACTCTGCTAATTCCTGGCACTTGTGCCCTTGTGCCTCCCACTCCTGTGTCCCTTAATGGTCCCTTTTATGTCCCTCGTCTGTCCTGGCAGAATTGGATAAAGTTCACTTTTTTTCTTTTCTAAATAAGAAACCTCACAGCAAGCGTTTTGTGAGTTAAATCATTTTGATAAAGACCTGGGGCCGGGTGGTCCACAGTCTCGGGTGTGTGGCTGTGCCCCTCGCTTCTTCCACTGCCATCTCGGGGCTCAGGAACCCTGGTTTTCAGTCCCGTGTTACATGGAGTAATGCAGCTCACCCCAGCTTGGCCTCCCAAATGCGCATACCCAAACCTGGCATGCTTTGCAGAAGTTCACAGGCCTTTTCTTTTAATAGGACCTGCTTATTCTCCTTAGAAGGCAGTGAGGGTTAAAATACTCTTTTTCCTGATACGTAAAACTGGGACTATCCTACACACGCTTTCCCCTCAGTAGCACATCATGAGTACACTTTTATGCCAACTGATATTCTCAACATTAATTCTAATGTCTGTATGGTAGAATCACAAGTAATAGGCAAGGATCTAGCTAATTAACCCAACTCTGTTTATTGAACAAATATCCATTCTCCCCCACCCCATTATTAACTTTCTTTTGATCACATACGAAATAATTACATATGTATTTGGATCACTGTCTGGACTTTCTCACTTCAATCTACCTGTTTTTGTCAGAACCGAAATGTTTGTTTTAGAAGTCTGAATACTGGCAGTATAGAGTTCAATATTCCACGATATTTTCTAGGCTGTTCTCTATTCATTCTTTCAGCTAACTTACGGATCATTTTATTGAGTCTCTCCTCCACGTCCCAATTAAATTTCAGGTTTGGCTCGAAATTGTATTAAACAGATGAATTCTTTGAGATTTTATTAGTTATGCATTGCTGCATGACACGTTTTCCCAAAGTTTAGCAGCTGAAACAGCACATATACATCTCACACTCTTTCTGGGGGTCAGGAATCTAGGAACAGCTTGGCTGGGGGATTCTGGCTCAGGGTCTCTCATGAGGTTGCATTGAAACTGCTGGCTGGGGCCGCAGTCTCCCTCTCCCCTGACCAGGTCCTGTGCCAACCGCACTCATGTAACTGTTGGCAGGAGGCTTCAGTTCCTTGACATGGGGGTCTCATGACATGGTCTCCCCAGAGTCAATGACGAGAGAAAGAGAGAGAGAGAGGGAGAGAGAGAACCCGAGGGGGAAGCAGAAAAGTCTTTTATAACCTAATCTCAGAAGTGACAGATCATCACTTCTGGCGTATCCTATTGATCACACAGACCAACCCGGATATGTGTGAGAGGGGCCACGCTAGGTCACAGCTGCCAGGTGGCGGGGATCATGGGGAACCATCTTGGAGGCTAAGTAACACGGAGGCGAATTGAACATGGTATGGTAATATGTCTTCCTGATTGTGAATGTGGTGTGTCTCTATATCAACTTAAATCTTAGGTATGCTCTCAATGAGGATTTTTTTTTTTTTTTTTTTTTTTTTGCAGTACGCGGGCCTCTCACTGCTGTGGCCGCTCCCGTTGCGGAGCACAGGCTCCGGACGTGCAGGCTCAGCGGCCATGGCTCACGGGCCCAGCCGCTCCGCGGGATGTGGGATCTTCCCAGACCGGGGCACGAACCCGTGTCCCCTGCATCGGCAGGCGGACTCTCAACCACTGTGCCACCAGGGAAGCCCTTCAATGAGGATTTTTACTTTTCTTCATATAGGTCCCCCACAATATTTATCAAATTTATTCCCAGAGTTTTATATCTGGTTCCTATTGTGAACGGGATCTCTTTTACATTGTATTTTCTAAGTAGTTGTTGTACTCATACAGGGACACTATTGCTTTTTATGGCCATGATTCTTCCGTGGAGCTTAACGGGTGACAAAGCAGAAATTCCTCTAGACTTTCACTGAGCCCTTGGATCACAAAACTGAGACCAGGTAAGATCCTAAATGTGCTCTTGGGACCAGCTTCCTCAAGTGACTGTGTGCCGGGGAGGCGGGGGAAATGTAAGGAGGGCCTTCCTGCGGCCTATCTTTTCGTGATGCCTGTGCTCCGGGCTGCCTGAGGCCGAGGTGACGGTCCTCTGGCCAACACGTGACCCTACCTTCGAGGGAGCCCTGTGGTCAGGGCATGGGGGGACAGCCAGGGGAGGCGGCCTGTGGCAGGGCCAGTCCACCTAATGCCCCACAGACTTAGCCCATCTGCCCACGACTTCCAGGTACGAGTCTCCAGCAACCTCTCTCCAGAGCCCTATTCTGGACGCCTCCCCAGCATTTGCACAGGCTCTGGTCAACTCCGGTATGAACGTTCCTTCATCCGTTCTTGTTTCCAGTAGCTACAGTATTTATCCAGCACCTGCTGCACGCCAGACTGTGCTCTTGAGGACCTCAGCGAAGCACCTTCCCTCGTGGTGCTTGTTACAAGTCGGGAGAGAGAGACAAAACCAAACAAACTGTAAAATGGTATTTTACAAAGTGAGTGATACGGGAAGAAATAGAGCCGAATAATGGGGAGTCAGGACTACGGAGGAGTTAAAAGTTTGAGCAAAGACTTGAAGGGGGTGAATGAGCTAGCCGGGTTCTGGAACAGCCAGCACAAGGCAGCGGGAGTGGTGGTGCCAGGGGCTATCTGAGGGGGTGCGAGGAAGGGTGGAAGGCAGATCCTGTGAGCCTTGGGCTTCTCTGAGTAAAATGGGAGCCACTGTAGGGTTTTGATCAGAGGAATAACAGGATCTAAGTTTTAAAATGATTTTAGATGGAAGCAGAGACACCTGATAGGAGGCTCTGGGATAAGGAAATGTCCCCCAGTTCTGCCCTCTTGGTCCCCACTGGCAATGCCACTAGAGTCCTCATCATCTCCCTCCTAGACTCTGGCCAAACTCTGCTGACTCTTCTCCCCGCCTCCCGCTCCTCTGTCTCGGAGAAATGTCTCCAAGTCCTTCTCCAGCTTAGGAACTCTGGCAACATGAACGGTTTATCCCTGCCAACGTTCTAGCCTCCCAGGCTACGGAGGTCTGGCTTTGTCTGCATATCCCTCTCTGGGGGTGGGTGCCAGTGTGGACATGGTTGTGCACATCCTGCCCCACGAGTACTGAACTCCAGAGGCCAATTTTCTTGGGTCACATTTTAGAACTTCTGAAATACATTTATTTCAGCCACATGAATTATGTATCTTAGTCACTGCATAAAGCAATACAGAATTGTCTAAAGTGGGCTTCCTCCCCCTTCCAAGAAGAAAGAAACCATGTGTGTGTTCTTCCATATTTTATCCTTTGCCCATACAAAAATAATCAAGCATAGAATTTAAAAAATGGATTACACCGTGCACAATATTCTGCGTGTCGCCTTTTCATTTTTCTGCCCTGGACATTTTCCCCGGCCAAAGCAGACAGATGGACTTCATTCTCTGTGACAAATGTTAGTGTTCCTCCCCAGGCGCCCTCCCTGCCCCACCCCACTGAGGGACATTCAGGTGGTTTCCAGTCACTTTCATAACAACATTGCGTGCGTGTTCCCCGCCCCCAGAGGGAACTGCGTAGGCATACAAAGTGAAACACATCACATCGGCCAATAAAAAATGAAAACAAAATAAAACCAGTTGGAAGGCGGCAGAAAAGCGTGTGTGAATACCCTGGGACCCCTCATCTCGTTCGTTTCCAGTCGCCGGAAGCTGCCTGGGCCGGAACCGCCGCGGGCTCCTTTGCGCGGCTCCCGGGCCGGCGTCCGGGCCCTGGACGGCCATCGTGTACCCGCCGCACCGCGGGGATGGCGGGAACGGGTCCTCCCGCACCCAGATCCCAGCGCATCCCGGCGGGCGTAGCCGCCCTTGTGCGGCTCGCGGCGCCCGGCTCTCCCACGTGCTGCCGCTCCCGCTCGGATCGGCCGCCAGGGGGTGCCACAGGCCGGGCTGAGCGGCCTCCTCCGCCGGGCTGAGCGGCCTCCTCCGGGCGACGGGCGGGCGGACAACAGCCCAGAGGTGGCGCCAATCAGGGCCAGGCAGCTCCCACCCGCGCCGGCCCGGGAGCTTCTTTCCGGAAACCGGATCCAGCCCGCGCCCCGGCTGTGCTGCGCGCTCGGCCTTCTGCCCCACTGAAGTGGGATTGCCAGGGAGCGCTCCGCCGGCTGCGGCACAAAACGGGCAGCTAGCGGGGCCCTTCCCATCGGGCCGCCACCCACCCTCTCTCAACGGTGTCACCACCGCAAGGATGACACCATCACCGCTCAGCCAGAGGACTGGACCTCACTCCCGCAGCAGTCATCCCATCCCCACGGCCCCGTACTGTGCTGTCTCTCCCCGCTTCTTGTAGGCGTCTGGTGGACCCAAAAAGTAAGAAGCTGCCATCGGGAGGCTAGACTCCTTTCGTGCCCTTCGTGCCCTTCCTCCCCTTGTTTCCTCTCTGGACGCCGGGCTCCCACCAGCCACAGTTAGGACAAGGGAGATAAGAGCTGTGCCGGCGGCTGGGATGGCCTCAGTCTAAGAAACTGAGCGAGCCGAGCCGGGACGCCGAGACCTGAAAGGTCTTCGGTGGGGAGGAGAGAGAAGAGGGCGGGTGGGGTCCAGGGCCACAGCGCTGCATGGCAAGAGCCTCTGCGTGGAGCTTCCAAGGTCTGGGTCATACGGGGACAAGCCAGCCAGACCTGGGGGAGGGGCAGCCTGGCCCTCCGCACTTCTTGTGACCCCGTGGGATTAAAGCTCATCTGAACCCGCTTAATCCTTACTGTGGTGGGTCAACCTTGCAGGAGAAGACCGCCCACTCACACCTGGGTTCCATCACTTTTGGGTGCCTGATCCACCTTTAGTCCTCATAGGGAGAGAAGGGGACATGAAGGTCACCAGCCCAACTAGGCCACAGTGCCACAAACCATCAAAAGATTCACAGTATCCAGTGGTTGTCATATTTGAAAATTGGATGGAGTCCCAGGGTGGGTAGCCATAGGCAAGTTGCTTACCTTCTCTGAACCCCAGTATGAATACAGGGGCAGTTGGGAGTAACTCTGAGCAGCTGTTAGGGTGAACTTTGGGTCTCAGCCTGAGCAGCACCTACCCATCCTCATGGCCAAAGACAGGTGGGTTCCCTCCAAGCAGAAAACAACATCCTGCTCTGTCCAGGGTGCTTCACATTCAGGGCATGGAGAGGACAGAGAAGACACACTTGCATTCTTTGTTTGTGATCATCTCCAGGTACTTGCAACAACAAAAAAAGATAAGCAACAACAAAAATTGACCCCAAATTGAGGGTTAATCTGTCAGCACATGCACAGCCTTAGAACCTCATTATAGGGAAAAGGCAGAGGATGTCTGCCTCCTTCATGTCCTTGAATTCCATGATCAAGCCCCTCAGGTGTCCCTACTGATTCTATTTTGCTTTCTTCCTTGGCTGCAACACAGGAAGAAGGAAAGATCCTTTCTCCTCCAAGGCCGAGTGTTAGAAGCATTACCTCAGTAGCCCAACGTCCTGGAAAAGAGGAAGATTGGCAATGATGGAGCAGGTAGAGCGAGAGGCCGGGCAGCCTAGAAGCTCCTGGCTGGCTCCTCTGGCCTGTTTGACGTTGGCTCAAAAGACATGGAATTAATAGGCAAAGCTGCCTCCTCCTCCTCCTCTTACCTGTGGAGGAGAGATCGGTTCCCGGTTGGCTGGGGCAGTGTCATTGATATAGCTGGTGTCATCGTTACCTTCCACGAACAGATCACTCGACACCTGCCAGGGCCAGGAAGGGCCGGGCCTGGGTTTTGCCCGCAGAGCTGGAGGCTTTCACTCTCCCATTGTCCCAGAGCCCAGGGGAGGTCAAGACACAGGCTTTGCTGGGATGTGGCTCTTGGTGACCCAGTAGAAGGACTGGACAGCTCCTGGTGCTGGATCCCCCTTGCAGGTCCTGGCTTCCTCTTTGCTTCCTGCTGCCTGATCCCTGTGGCTGTCCTGGGCAGAGGAGATGAGTTCGTGGCTGGCCGGGAGCTGAGGCAGAGCGATGAAGCTGCACGGAGAAGGGGCTCTGGGAGTGACCCTGGCGTGAGGAGCCAGGGGCGAGGAGTGGCCTGGGGTGTCCCTCCTGGCGTGTGCATCCCAGGTGACACCATGCTGCAGCAGATCCTGCACGACATGTACATCGACCCCGAGCTCCTGGCTGAGCTCAGTGATGTGCAGAAGCACATCCTCTTCTACAAAATGCGAGAGGAGCAGCTGAGACGCTGGAGGGAGCGTGAGGCTTGGGAGGCCCTGGCCCAGGTCGAGGGCCTCAGGCCCCCCAAGGTCAAGCGAGGTATGTGGGTGGGAGTCACCAAGGGGCTGACCCCTGGCCTCCCGGGAGGTAGGAAAGTTGTCGATGTCAGGCTATGTTCTTCTTTAAAATGGGCACTGGTGTGATGGGGGCTGGGGGCTTGAAACCCTTGTTCTGTGAGCATCCCGTCCCATTAGCCTGGGCGTCTATCTTTTGACCAGGTCTGTAGGGCTCCAAGGCTGCTCAGGGAACTGCCTGGGGACCCTGATGGCATTGGGGCACATGGGGACTTGCTTTGTGTTGTTGTGGAGGGCCCAGGTTCTGGGAAGACACCACTGGGATCTCAGACTGTGCTCAGACCCTGTTGGTGACTGCCTGGTGGGTAGAGGCCATGTTCTTGAACCTCACCAGTGACTCTGGACAGAGGGCCAGGGTGCAGCAAAGACACATCGCCCCTCCCTCACTTGCGTGTGTGGCATAGTGGTTCCAGCACAGTGCCCGTTCCCCTCCTCCCTGTCCTTGTGTGAGAGGATGCTTTGGGTTGTGCTGGAGCCCCAGTGGGCCTCTGGAGAGAGGGTGTCAGGGAATGTCCTGCGCTTAGAGTGACCAACCCCAATGGCAGTAGCAACTGCAGACAAGAAGCAAGGGTTCAACCCACGTTTCAGGTGGTTATTCTGCAGTGACGTGCCAGTCAAGGCCGTCACTGGGGCGCCTGTGAGTGAGGGCGCACCTGAAGCAGGCAGGCTGCTGAGTTGTCGCAGGACTCAAGATCCTGCTGGGGAGGGCACTTTATGTGGATGCTGCACTTCACAGTTTGCAAAGCCCATTCATCTTCTCTCTCGTTCACTCCCCACAACAACCCTCCGCTTGGTCTCCATACTGTTGACCAGAGTGAAGTGCAGACTTGATCTGTTTGTAAGTTTTCAGTCCAGGACAAAGTCCTGTTTCTGGACTGGACATACAGGCCCCTTGGTGACCTGGCTCCCTCTCTCTACTCCAGGCTCACTGCTAGACAGCCCCTGCCATGTGCCGTAGGCCATGCTGGCACCCATCTGGACATCTTGCTCTAGCCTCTGTCTTTACACATGTGAGTCTTCCCATTGGGAATGTTCTCCCACCTTCATCCTCCTGACAAACTCCTTCAGTTTTAGCCCTTGCCTCTTGGAGTCTCTTGAGGATGCTCCTGGCATAGGGAAGTACTTGCTCCTCGGCACATAGGACCCGTCTTTGCCCTAGCACTTGCCACACTGTCAGTGTCATTCATCGTCTGCTTGCCTGGCTCTCCCAGGGGACTCAAAGCCACAGGAGTGAGCACATCCTCCATTCTGTCTTCCATCCTTGGGTCTAGCACAGAGCTGGCACAGAGCATGAAATCCCCTTTTGAATAAGACACAGTCGGACCCCGAGGAGGGAGAGCTATGACTTGACTGAATGTGGCTGGTGCCAAGGGTGGGGCTGCACTGGCAGCTGCATCACTGAAAATGACAGGCTGCCTTTCCTGCCCCACCCGGCCTGAGCCCTGGGGCCTCATGTTGTCTTGTCAGGTGGCTCTTCTGAGAGGAGGACAGACGCCTAAAGCTTTAACTGCAAAAATGTTTTCACGGCAATCTGTCACACATTGACATCTACATTTTCGTGTATAAATTATACATTAAACTCATTCGGGTTTCTGGTGCAGAAGACTCTTTTCCAGATAATTAATTTTCTGATTTATAAAGCATGGATAAGAGGAGGAGTGTGTATTCCAGGTCAGGATCCCGCTCAGATCTCAGCTCTTTGCTTCAGTCCTGGTGTGGAGCTGGGCAGATGGGGAAGCCCTGAGGGGCAGGCGCGGCCCCAGAGGCTGAAGAGCGTCTTACTGTGGGCCTGGGATGCACAGTGCCTGCTTCCTGTCCTAGGATCACAATGAAGGGTTACAACAACCCTCCACCTGGTCTGTGACCTTTTTTTTTTTTTTTTTTTTTTTTTTTTTTGTGGTACGCAGGCCTCCCTCTGCTGTGGCCTCTCCCGTTGCGGAGCACAGGCTCCGGACGCGCAGGCCCGGCCATGGCTCACGGGCCCAGCCGCTCCGCGGCATGTGGGATCCTCCCAGACCGGGGCGCGAACCCGGTTCCCCTGCATCGGCAGGCGGACGCGCAACCACTGCGCCACCAGGGAAGCCCCTGGTCTGTGACCTTTAATATTTACCATGTGCCTGTCCTCACTGAATGTCCCCATAGCCCTGTGACCCCATCTCAGATGAGGAAGCCACTGCTCACAGAGGTGACACAATCCAGCCAAAGTCACCTAGCTGCTAAGAATGGAGATGGGATGTACACCCTGTGACTTTGACCTTGGTCCAGTGGCTGATGTTTTTCTACTCATTCACTTCTGAACTTGGGACTTCCATTCAATGGATGATCTGTTCATGTGTTCATTTGTTCCTTCATTCATTTATTCATTCAATCCCTTAGCCAACATTACTAAGTGCTGACCGTGGTGAACTGGACAGAGCTTTGGCCCTTGAGTCCATGGGTAGACAGATCAGATCCCAGGGAACATGCCAACGGGAGTGCCAGGAGGGTGGCCTGGGGCAAAGCAGCCACATAGCAGCTCAGGACAGGGTGTGTGGGGACAGACTCCGTTGGCCGGATCTTTTCTCTTCCTTCCTTTCACAGGCACTTCCGTCCCAGCTTTTGCCTCCCTCCCTCCAGTCTGTCCTGAAGGAAGCATCTGCTGTGTCCTGTTGTGTGTGCCAGCCCCTTGGGATCCCTGAGCACAACTTACTTGGTTCCGGTCGGACTGGAATGACCTCGCCCCTCCGCCTGCGCATCCATCTCCCCAGTCCTGCTTGTCCCCTGAGACCTCCCTCCCACTCCTCTCTCTTCTGAGGACGCTTCCCAGCCCCTAGCGGGCCTGACCTTGCTGTCCTGAGGGCTCAGCAGGGCAAGATGCACCCTGTCCCTGAGAACTTCTCTGCTTCTCCTGCAGAGGGTAGGTGTAAACACTGGTGATAGGGATTATTCCAGTTTACAGAACCTCAGGGGTTGTACTGGTCCTGGGACACACACTTGGGGTCCACAGAAGCAAGCTGGGGTGAAAGATAACGGTCGGTGGCTGGGCACGCGTCACTCCCCCGACCATGCAGGTGTGTCTTTTTGTTTTCACTTTATATTTTGCTGAGAAGCTTCTGGTGTTCTGCCCTGTCATGGAAGATACAGACCCTCAGCTTACATTGTTTTCCCATCTGCCGTCATGTTTGCTGTTTGTCACATTTCTGACAAAACTTGAGGTCCAGCGGGAATTTGTGTTGTTTGTTGAGACTCTGGGAAGGCGGTTATCACGTTACATTCTCGCTAGATTTAAGCCACGCCCATCCAGCATTACCATGACCTTCAACATCGTTTCCCCTTTTCGTGCCCTTTTGCCGCCACAGGAACCCACACCCCGTGTGAGGAGCTGCAGCCTTTACAACCCTTGGCCCCTTCTGGGCTGGCCCAGTTATCCCAGTTTTTTGGGGCTGGAGCGGGGTGTCGCCTGGGACACAGGACTCAGGACACATGTGTTCCTACTGCTGTTGTGACCCAGGAAGCTTCCCTGCCTGGTCTTGCTGGCTCCGCTGTGATTGGCAGTTTCTGTCAGTGTTAAATTGGTTCCTCGGTGACCATCTTCTTATCCATCTGGACGTCATCTGCCTGGGAGCAAGACCTCTTTCCCCACCCTCCTTCCTGCTTTCTTCTCTAACGTGGCTGACACTGGCCACGCCACAAACCAAACCTGCAGCCTCATGGAGGTGCCTTATTCTCACCCTCACAGCCAGCCCTGTGCCTGCCCCGGTCCAGCCTGTGGAGGGCTCTAAGTCCAGCTGTCCAGCCCTCACTGCTTCCATCCCCCACAGCTGGGGTCAAGAGGCACCTCCCACCTGCTAGGCCCGCCTCTCTCTGCCCGCCCAGCTTGTGGCACTCCCACAAGCAGCCCTGACCTGGCGCTGGAGGGAGACACCTGATCCAGCATCCTGTCTCAGCTCTCAGCCACTCCTGCTGGGCGTCTGCCCTGGACTGGGTGCCCAGGTGGGCCTGGTCCATGGTCTAATGAAAGCTGTGTGACATGGTCCTTCTCACTGGGCATCTGCCTTCTCTCTGTTTCCTGGGAACCATCCAGTAACCCTGGCAACCTTGCCTGCTGGGCCCAGGCCCTCCTAGCCTCAGTGTGTTTCCTTTCCGGGCATGGGAAGCAGTACTTGCCTGCAGACATTTCCGGTGCACCCATGTTCTCAGTGGTCCCCTGCCTCAGGCTCACGCCCTACGACTTTTCTCCCCAGAGCAGCCAAAGTGTCCTTTTAACACACTGATTAGCTCAGGCATCTCCCTGCCTCCGTGGCTTTCATTGCACTCAAAGAAACACGAATTCTTTTCGGGGGCCTCTGCCTACTTTCCAACCCGATTTCCACTGTTTTGGGTCCCTCTGTGTGGAATGCTCTTTTCCCAAATCCTCATGAGGCTGGGTCCTCCCCCTCATTCATTTCTCAGTTAAATGTTGAGCTCTTCACTGACTACCTGCTCTCAAGGACCACACCCCAGTCTCTCTCTCTTACAACATCTGGCCTGATTTCCTTCAAACCACTTACCACATCTGAAAGTATCATGGTTTTTTTTGTTGTTATTTGTTTGTGGTAAGAAAATGCAACATAAAATTTACCATTTTAACCATTTTAAAGCATGCGATCCAGTGACATTTATTACATTCAAAATGTTGTGCAACCACCACCTCTATCACTTCCATCACCCCAAAAGGAAAGCCCGTATCCTTTAAACGGTCACTCTGCATCCTCTCCTCCCCCAGCCCCTGGCAGCCACTGATGTGCTTTCTGTCTCTATGAATTTGCCTTTGTCGTCGTCATCTTCCTCTTTTTTCACGTATCTGTTTGCTTGTTTATGGTCTGTCTCTTCCGTTAGTCTGCACGTGCCATGACACCATGGCTGCGGCTGCTTTGCCTCCATCCCAGCGTCTGGAACAAGGCTGAGGGATATGGTTGGGGGGCAGCTGTGGGCAGGGAGCTGCTAAGACCGTTGTATGCGTGGTGTGTCAGTGGGGCTTGATAGAAGAGACGGGTATCAAAGGATTTACCTTTTGAGTAGAAGACTGTGAGCTGCGCAGTGTGACCCCTTCCCTAGACCTTGAAAATCTTCAGTAAAAATCTAAAAATCCCAGTATACTTGTGTTTTGGGATATACTGTAGAAGCTGAACTACAATCTATAATATATAAGTAATGGCAATTCTGTCACCTTGTCATTCATACTTACAACTCATTTCTTTTTCATTTCTTGTTTTAGAATTTTGACTTAGATTTTAGTTTGACCAATGCTACTTTTTTCCTTTGCATCCACTTAGTGTACATTTCCCTGTATCTTTTCTCCCCCCGCCACCCCCCGCCTTTTGATACCAATTTGTTTTAAGGGAGTCTATTGAAACGTATATTAAATAGCATATGTTAGTTTAGAACTTATTTTAAAAATATAGTTGAACCCATCTTCTTTATCAGGAATGAAACATTGTCTACTGAAGATGAGAGACTTAAGGATATTTTAATATCCGTCTCCATGATTTTGTTGGCATAATCAAGAATTTTAGATTTTTTTGTTTACTTATCTTTCAAGACTTATTTTTTTATGCCAATGGTGGTTTCATAATTAAATCATAATAAGAGTAATTACTTGGACACTAACTCCACTTTGTATTACTTATACCCCACATTTTTCCCTCTGAGGGGAAAGTGAGAAACATTTCATTCCCCCTTTGCCCCCTTGTACGAATGCTTTGGCCAACCCAGCAGCACACCCCTTGCTGTTCAGATCCTCAGCACGTCACACAGAAGTTATTAAACATCAAGGGAGATCCACATTTGAAGCCATCTTCTGCACCGTCCCTGTTCTTGCTGTCATATGGTGGTAGGCATGCTGATTTTCTTCAACTCCCTTTGTGAATTTTTCTGTTAGTTCCAACAGTTTTCCAGTAGATCCACTTAGAGGGTGGTGACTGTGTAGGAACATTGGGGAATCAGGGGCATGGATGCCCTGGATTTCTGGACTGTAGCTCTTTGGAGCTGTTGCTCATGGCCCCTTTCCTGGGCACAGTGGGACAGTGCTTCTAGGACAGTGCCATCGGGGGAGGGGGCTGGGGAATCTAGCCCCCCTGGTTTCTTACAGTGCCGGATTATCCACCAGTAGTGTCCCATCCCTTCTTTTAAGAAGATGTTTCCTGGGCTTCCCTGGTGGCGCAGTGGTTGAGAGTCCGCCTGCCGATGCCGGGGACACGGGTTCGTGCCCCGGTCCGGGAAGATCCCACACGCCGCGGAGCGGCTGGGCCCGTGAGCCATGGCCGCTGAGCCTGCGCGTCCGGAACCTGTGCTCTGCAACGGGAGAGGCCACAACAGTGAGAGGCCCACGTACCGCAAAAAAAAAAAAAAAAAAAAAAAAAGAAAATGTTTCCTGTCCGTATGCAAATATTCAAAGAACAATTCTGTGGGGAGGGAGAATGATCTTTTTCACAGAGTATATGTGATGAGGAGAGAAAAAGAGGTGTCTGGCGGTGCGGGAGGGTGTCCAGAGTCCTGTGCAAGGTAGACAAGAGGTAAAAAGTCCCCTGTGGCACGATAATTGGTAAATTGGGGCTGAGTGTGAGTCCGAGGGACCAGTGAAGGCAACAGATGAGCAATGGGGGTGCTGCCAGCTTCCCAGCGAGAGCCCTGGAGTCAGGCAAGAGGAACGTCATGAGAAGTGTTATCTGTGGTGACGCCAGGCCATCCAGCTGACCCCAGAGAGGTGTCCTAGCCCCCGTCACCTGTAGATATAGGCACTGCAGCTCTCAGGGTGTATGTGGGAGGCAGGCAGATCCTGCCTGCTCATCCAGACTTCCACACCCGAAGGGATGCTCCATTAGCTCATTTCCTGAGGGGCTCAAGGGTGGGAAATGACAGTGTCACAGATCACTTCTCCACCTTTTGGTTGGGTTGATGCTCTTTTCAACATGTCTCTAGCTTGGTGGGATTGAACCAAGTCCCCTGGATTTTCATCTTTGGTCTACTGGGTTGACCTTGGAACATCACCTGTGCAATGGGAATAATAACCCTTCCCCAGCAGTTGTTGGCAGGGTTCAAAAAGCTTCTTCAACAAGTGGGAAAGCTCCCACCACCATGCGGGGCACATAAGAGCCAAGCCATGTCCATCTCCTTCCTTTCCTCACTGCCTCCGTCTGCCTCTGGTGGCAGATGCCCCTGGAATTTGTTCAGCCTCTTCCTGAATGTTCCCAGGCTATGGGCCCAGCTCCACCACTGCTTGGCCAACCTCAGTTTTTCTGGAGTCTCAGGGATGAGGTTGGGGATGGGACTGTTCCCGTGTCTGTCAAATCATTACTCCTTGTGTGGTTACTTCTTAGGGTAAATTGGAAAAAATTCAGTTTTTCTAGTAAAAGGAGACTCTTGGTTCTTGGATGCTGATAAGCTTTCCTACAGGTGAAGCAAAGATGTGGCATTATGGTGGGTGGGAGGGCTAGTCCGTGGGGAATTGCATAGTGTATGGCCTGGGACCACCCTGGTTGTGACTGTGCAGCTGGGTGTGGGACCACTTAGGGCGTGGAGAGAGGGGCTGGGGGCCAGACCACTACCCCCGCCTGGACTCTGAGACCCAGTGTGGGCCTTGCATGCAGTTGGTGCTCTGCCCAGGTGTGTGGAATTGACCTTGACGGGGAGAGCCCACTTTCTGTCTCCTCAGCCCTGTTCAGCCTCCATATGGTGGACAGAAAGGTGGGGCAGCAGTGCTGGTGAGCGAGGTCCTCCGTGGTACAGTCTCAGCATCGCTGAGGGGCGTCACTCTGCTTTCCTCAGAGGGAAGCTCAGTTCCTTCTTCCGTGAAGAGGCAAGGGCTTTCTGGGTGGCTGTAAGACTGAAGGAGCCACTGTGCAAAGTTCCCACGCTGGCCCTGGCTGGGGGCCTCTGCAGCCCACCAGCTCACTCCCTTTCCTCCCTGCCTTCCCCCAGCCGGCGCTGTGGTTCTGGCCGAGGCAGCTCTGCCAGCATCCACGGCTCCCCGTCTCCAGTGCCAGCATTTGCAGAAGCTGCAAAGCCCCAGACTCACCAGGCAGGCAGTGGGAGGAGCCAGGCAGAAGCTGCTATGAGAGCATGTGGGGCTCTTGGTGCCCAGCAGGTGTGGGTGTCCCCAGGGGTGAGAGTGCAGTTTTCTTGGCTGTGGAGGGAGATCAGCCT
>NW_021146277.1:0-7744 GCF_002837175.3 Physeter macrocephalus
CTGTGTGTACAGACCCTCGACTCTAGAAGCCAGTGGTTCTCAAATTTGGGAGCACATCTGAATTACCTAGAGGGCTTGTTAAAAGATTCCTGGGCCTCACCTTCAGAGTTTGATTCGGTAGGTCTGAGACGGGGCCCAAGAACTTCTAACAAGTCCTCAGTTGATACCGATACTCCAGGTCTGGGCACACACTTAGAGAACTGCTGACATAAGCTATAAAATGATGGTGGGTAAAGAGATCCCAAGTTGATTTTCAGAGTCACTTGTGGTGCAGGCAGAGCCTCCACCCCCTACTCCCCAAATGGTCCTATAAACTAAGTAACTGTGAAATTTCTAGAAAGACACAAGTATGGGATCTCAGAATAAGTTCATAGTAAAACTTCATTAATTTGACCTCCACTGATTTAGAAATGGTGGCCACTCAAGGAAGATCTATAAGGTCGAAATTGTTATTAAGACACTTGATGGTGAATGGAGACTTATAACTAATAACATATGGTGCTCTGGAGGGCAAACCATGAGGAGTCTAATTCAACAGGATAGGGTCCAGGAATGTCGATGGTGAAAAGTCTCCCTGGTGAATGTCATGCAGCCAGCCCAAGACGAGGCTACGGTGAGCATTTGAGAACCATATTGGAGGACAGTGCTGTTTGGTGACTCCAGTGAGTTCAATCACCACACTCCGTAAAGGTAGGATGATGGCTCTATGTCAGCCTTTTACACATGAGTTGTTCAATAAATGGGTCTTAATTTGTTCACTGGAGCAAAAGCTAGAAGGAAAAGATATTAAATGGAAGGTCTTAGAACTCTGTCAGCATCCAATAAATCTTCGGTCATTTATTCCGGCTTCTAGCACACAGTAGATGCTCAATGAATATGTGCTGACTGAATGGATGGATGGATGGATGGAAAGTCTGGATGAAGAACTATAGGAGGAGCACAGGAAGTGTGCACTGGACCACGAGTCAAAGAACTAGATCTTCGTTTTGGTTGTAACAAGTCACGAGCGGGGAAGCAATGGCTGCAGGGCTCAAATGCCGTAGTAGAACTCAAATGAGATGGTGTGCACATAGGGATTTTTAAAGAGTATTATTATACCCTCAAAGCAGGTCCAGAAATCAAATCTCACCAGCCGAAATGCTGAGCCAAAATCAACAAGCGATCATTCCACCAGGATATGTAATTTACTACATCTGGATTTTTTTTACAAAATCTGTCAATTATTTAATGTGGGAGCTTGGCTTAGCAACTGGACAAGTGAAAAGGTCTGAAGATTTAATTTACTATATGCAATGTGAGTTCATTGTTACAGCACCACTAAAAATACACCACTACTTCAGAATTTATATAGATATAGTAAATATACATAATTTAATTATATATAATATATATGTATGTATCACCCACATAAGTGGAAGCCATAGCTCTGTCCAAGTCCATCCAGTTATATCTGACACATTCTGTCCTACTCTGAGCATCTCATCTAGAAGGGGAGAGACGTGGTAACTATGTGAATGATGGTCATGTCGATAAAGGTGGAGTAGAATAATAGATAAGTTGAGGATTAACTTGACATTCATTCAATCCTTGACACTTAGTGGCTGAGTACTGAGGGGCTGTACTTCCAGAAGCTTCATGATCACTGACTCTGCTTCTACCCATGTCCTTCCCATACATTTCTCCACCCACAAAAATCTAACTTCTGCCCCCAACATCCTACTGAATCTGCTCTCACCACGGTAACCGGTGACAGCATCTGACACCACTGCAGATGTGATCAGCGAAAATGAGGTCACCCTGGAGTAGAACGGGCCTCTAATCCAAAATGACGGATGTTCTTATAAAAAGGAGAAATTTGGACACAAAGGCAAACATGCACACAGGGAGGACACCACGTAAAAATCGGAGCTCTGGTGCCGTAAGCCAAGGAACTACCAGAAGCTTGGGAGGCCTGGAACAGAGCCTCCCTGGAAGAGCCTTCTGTTCCCTTCTGGAACAGAGGCTTCATGGCCTGCTGACGCCTTAATCTTGGACTTCTGGACTCCAGGATTGTGAGACAATATATTTGTCTTGTTTGAGCCACCCAGTCTGGGGTGCTGTGTTACGGCAGCCCTAGCAAGCTAACACGTGGCCCTCTCATTTTCTCAAAGCTCCCCACGTATCCCCCCGTCATGCTACCCACCACCTCGAGCTGAATCCATAGGGAGTAGGGTCGACTGTCACCAAATGCTGTGACCGTGTGCCTGGCTCACTCCTGAGCCCACAGGATGCCAACAAGGTGAAGGGCAGCCAGGGAGCAGGGGCCTTCCTCAGATGCTCCCAGACCCTCCCACCAGCCCCGCTTGGACACTCACCGAGATGATGTGCCCCTTCAGGCCGTGGGCCGAGTCTGCGCACTCGATCACAGCACTCAGCTGCGGGTAGCCCACTCCCGTCTTGGTGCGGGTGGTACACACGGAACCTGGGTGGAGGAAGAGGGAGATCCCAAAGAGAGATGGTTATGAACGAGCAGAACGGGATACAAAACGAGCCTCCATCACCATCACACAGGCCTGCCCCAATTTCCTGGGGGTGAACTTTCCACAGTGGCGGGAGGGGAGCCATGGGGCTGCCCCACAGCTCAATGGAGGTGGCCACCATCTGGCCTCGGATCCCTTCAGGGCCTCATCACTGTCATCTGCTATTGTCCAGGACACTCCACCCTATACCCTGTCACTGTCACTCTCTTCTAGGACATCAGCTCCCACTTACTGACCCTCCATCCTTAAACTCCATTCTTTCCCACCCTCCTTCACTTTCCACGCAACCACAAGGGACCTTCAGATGCCTCCCATGACCTTGAGCCTCCCTGACCTTCAACCTTTGTCAAATCACTAACTTCTCTAAGCCTCGGTGCCTCGCTTGTAAAATGAAAATAAAAGCACTGACCTCATAGGGCTGTCAGGGAGATTAAATGACAAGACCCCTGAGAAAAGGGAGCCGGCGCTCAGGGCATTCCTGCAGCCTCCCTCTGACTCGGCTCTGTCCTCTCCACGCCCCAGCCTCCTGGCCCCCACCCCCTCGTGGTCCATCTTCCACCCAGTCCAGCCAGGACTCTGAGGTCAGCTTCCATTGCAGAACTCACACCAGCCACCTCGATGCTTTCATCCCCTAGACCTCTGCCCTCCCCACAGTCAACTCCAGTCCTGGCTGACTGCCTGCGGAGTATTAGCCCATGGAGGTCCACTCCGCGTCACGCCAAGAGCACGGGCCTCTCCAGCACAGGTCCCCCTTGCTCAAGTCTCCGCCTCCCTCCCAGCAGGCGAGCACCCGCCCCGAGACCACCTGGATCAAGCTCCGGACTGCCTCCCCTGCTCTGCCTCTGCTCTGCCCCCTCTCTCCTCCCGCCCCTACTCAGCAGGCTCCAGCCACCTGCCCTTTCGGTTCCTCCCACCTCGGGGATCCTCTGTACACAGTGTTCTCTCGGTGGAGCGCTCCCCTCTGCACCAACCCCCTGGTCCAGCCATCCCCTTTCTCATCTTTCAGGCTTCATCTTAAATGTCACTGCTGCAGGGAAGCTGTTCATCACAGCCCTCATTTCAAAAACAGCATTTAAATCATTATTTGCGTAAGAACCCGAGGATCTGTTTTCTCTGCTGGAGGGTAAGCTCCATGGATATTCAGTGTGGTCAATCCAGCGCTGAGAACAGAGCCCTGAACATAATAAGGGCACTATAAATAGTCACAGAAAGAATGCATGAACACGAGAATGAATGAGTCACCCACGTCCCTGTCTCTAAGCTTCAGCACTCACTCACTCAGTCCCTCCCGCAGGTCTGGTGGTGTCGCCTATGGGGCGCCCTGGGGCCAGTGTAAAAGCTGGGCGTGAACTCCTCTCTCCCACCAGACCCTCGGGAGGGAGAGGCTCGCAGCCACCGCCACCAGTGGCTTCTCAGCTTCCCACAGACCTCTCCGGGGGGAGGGGGATGTTTAGGGACAGGATTGGAGAACCACGGCTACACCCTGAGGCCTGGCTCCAGCAAGGAAACCAGGACTGGGGAGCCACCTTCTCCAGCATCCGGCTGCAGGGCAGAACCGCCTCCTTCTGTCTATCCTCACAACACGGGCCGCTCACTACCCTGGGGCCAATGACCTTCTCTCCTGACCAAGGCACACCAGTCCCAGGCACACGCTGTGCAAGGCACAGCTGGAGTTGTATAACCTCTGGTTCTGGTTCAGAATTCACTTTTCTCCTTTCCCACTCATCTGCCAGATCCTCAACGGAGGGCAGCGGCTCCGCTGCAGCGGCCTGGAGCTCTGTACAGGTGAGGGACAAGGCGTGGGAGTGGTCTTGATTAAGCCCCAGGTTGAAAGGAGAAACTGGGTACCAGCCCAGAGCATGGGGTGGGGCGAGGGGTGCATTTTTTAATGCTTTTTCCCAAGTGCCAGGAGTTGTTCCATAATGAACCTTTTTTAATGCTGTCATCTAGACAGTACCCAGTGTTTTTATGCTGAAGAATTCGTGAAACGTAAACATCCTCCCCAGTAAATTTACAGAAGTGGCTCCAATACATCAGGCTCAAAGAAAGCCTCTTACTCTCTTCAGTCACGCCTGTTCTAAACCGACAGCCTGGGAGGCACACAGCAACAGTGGAAGGACAATAAATCTTCGGGGGAAAGAGACTGCATATATAGAGGACGTTTGCGAAGGAAACGAGGGCGGCTGAGCGCTCAAGATTACATCAGGAACTGCTCCGCGGGCCGAGAAGACCACTTACGCACCTCACATCCTGTACTGCACCCACCCAGCACGATGGCAGCTAGGAGACACTCAGTACACTTGATTAAACAGGTGACTGATGCGTGCTCTGCTTTGGGGGAAAAGAGCCTTCCCGCTCTGTTATCAGCCTATTCCACTCTATTACAAGGCTAATCTATTACAAGAGGACGTTTGCGAAGGAAACGAGGGCGGCTGAGCGCTCAAGATTACATCAGGAACTGCTCCGCGGGCCGAGAAGACCACTTACGCACCTCACATCCTGTACTGCACCCACCCAGCACGATGGCAGCTAGGAGACACTCAGTACACTTGATTAAACAGGTGACTGATGCGTGCTCTGCTTTGGGGGAAAAGAGCCTTCCCGCTCTGTTATCAGCCTATTCCACTCTATTACAAGGCTAATCTATTACAGCCCATTCTAAGCGGGCAGAGCACCCTGTAAGCAAGAACTGGGCTTTCTCCTCTCTGACTTTCCAATAATGACAGACACCCAGTAAAGACCAAAGTGGCCTTTCCTCTTGCTCAGAAGGGTACGACTGGCTTAGGTGAGTGGCAATGTTAAAAGCCCAATCTTGAAAACCTCCCTGTGTGTTAAAAGCTCGGGGCCTTTCACAGGCATACAGGGCTCCCCTTCCCCAAGAGCCTCTTCATGTCCACCCTAGTTCCTCAAGGCTGACAACGGTGCCGGGTCACAATACAACGATGTCTTCTGCAACCCGGCAGTGCTTTCCCAAAGACTCTTCTCATACTGGTTTATTATTTGCTTCCTTTTTTGGTAGTGTCTTCTGGGTGGACGATATCTATAAAAAAAATCTTTGCTATTTTTTATTCCCAAATGAAAATGTGTATCTCAGGACTTCCCTGGCAGTCCAGTGGTTAGGGCTCCACACTTCCACTCCAGGGGGCATGGCTTCAATCCCCGGTCAGGGAACTAAGATCCCGCGTGCCGCATAGTGCGGCCAAAAATAAATACGTAAAATATGGGTTTCTTTAAAAAAAAAAAAAATGTGTATCTCGTTCTTTCCCTCTCTTCAGTTTTAGTGTTTGGTTAATAAGGATGTGGATGTGCAAGGAGGAATTTTAAAATGTGACAATGAAGACATTAAAAATATGGAAGCTCACGCTTCTGTCTGGCCAAAGGGGAAGGCCACAGCATCAAGTGGCCCCAAGAGAAAATGGAACCACCCAGTATAGGATAGAAAGGTTCCTCCCCGTTCCTCAGTTCAAAATGCCAATGGCGATCCTGGGAGAGAAGGCCCAGGAGGATGCTGCAAAATCTGAGACGGATACCAGGTGGGGAGCCAAAGATGATAATCGCCTAAGCCAGAGGTCAAGTTCGAAAGTGACCTCACAGCTGCATGCCTATTTGCAATGTTTGGGGTCCCTCAAACATTCACATAAACTTGTCCCCATGGATTCTCCACCCTTCACCTTCCTCTTCAAGGAAAATGGGATCATTCTTTTCTTCCACGTTAATGTTCTGAAACCAAGAGCTCATTCGAACCACATTCAAGTTCATTCAGAACTTCCCCAGAGGCAGCAGAAAGCAGCTCAATGATATTTCTATTCAGGAGGCTCTTCTGATCAGAAGCTCAATGATACTTCCAAAAGAAATGTGCTTTAAACTCGTGGATGGATCATTCATGGGGTACCTTCTGGGCATCTCTGGTCCCTCCAAGCCCCAGATCCCAATTCTCCCCCCACACCCCGCCCCTGCTGTGCTCCCAGCAAGTCTTACCTGGTCCAACGCCCACTTTGATTATATCTGCTCCTGAAAGAATAAGCTCTTCCACCATCTCTCCCGTCACCACGTTCCCTGCCTGGGACAGAAAGAATACAGCTCGAGATCATGAACTACTCCTGGTGGAACAAAGATAAGTGATGGAGGAACCCCACACTTGAAGATAAGGAAGAGCATGTTCTGAAGCCACCAGGCAGCCGGGGGACAAAAGAAAAAATGGGAAAAAACAATGGACCAATCCCTGAATAGACTTTCAGTCTGAAATTGGTGGGCTAGAGTATTCTCCAGGTTTCCTTTCGTCTCTATTAACAAGAACACAGAATTGGACACCCGGGGCTACCTCTGGGTGAGCTGATAGCATGAGGAACTACAGAATTACATGACTTTAGAACTCCAAGAGACCTTAGACTATCTAGGTCAGGGCTTGTTGAACCTATCAGTGATGGTCAAAACAAAATCTTACAGAGAACCCAAATACATAAAATAAGCAATGAAACACTCTCTCTGCTGATTAAAATCTTTTTTGTTCACAGTCTGTAAAACCCCTGAGGAACTTCTATGGAACCCAGGATTAGAGAACTACTGGTCATCTCACAGTTGGGAAAATAGCTGGGTATCCCACTCTAGGGTCAGTGGTTCCCACCGAGATATGAAAGGGCAGACAAACCCAACAGCACTGGAATGTACATCATTTGCAGAATAACATGAAGCTGTGGTCCTAATAAACACATAAGCCAGGAAGTGGCAGAATCTAAAAACCAGAAGGATGCATCTGGTTTGAAAATAGTGTATGTTCTTCCACCGCAGGAGTCTGGAAACACAAAAATAGCCCTTTTCATTACAACTCACTGCCCTGTGGATCCTTCCGCTGGTACATAGGATACTTGGCAAGATGCCTGTTTAAATTTTCACAACTATGCGAAGTCTTATTTTGGGAACTGCATCCCTAACTTGTGCGACTGATTCTTTGGCATTGAAGCCCCAAGTGCCTTTTCGCTGAATTGATTCCCAGAGGGAATATTTCTTTCTCCACCTAGACAAAGTGACTTTTAATTAACTCTGTTTAAAAGGATCTTGGAGGGCTTCTCTGGTGGCGCAGTGGTTGTGCGTCCGCCTGCCGATGCAGGGGAACTGGGTTCGCGCCCCGGTATGGGAGGATCCCACATGCCGCGGAGCGGCTGGGCCCGTGAGCCATGGCCGCTGAGCCCGCGCGTCCAGAGCCTGTGCTCCGCAACGGGAGAGGC
>NW_021146277.1:7765-25000 GCF_002837175.3 Physeter macrocephalus
GAAGGCCCGCAAACCACAAAAAAAAAAAAAAAAAAAAAGGATCTTGGAAAAGGACAATGAGGAGGGCTCAAAGTTACTTTAATTCCAACAGCATCTGATAATGGAAAATGACAGATAGCCCAGAAAAAGGACAGGAACATATGAGAATATAGTACATGATAAAGATGGCCTTACATGTCATTGAGGAAAGAAGAGTATTTCAATAGACAGAGCTGGGGAAAGGGATCTTTTAGAAAAAGATAGATTATTACTCATACTTTTCACCAAAATAAGCTTCAAATGGATTAATGAGTTAAATTAAAAGTTGTCTCCCAGATTTAGAAGGAAACTTTGAATACCTGTAATAAGCATAAATATATATATATATATAGATCCATCTATATGAAAATTAAAAACCTGTGTACATATAAACACACACACTCATACATATAATCAACAAAACTAATAAGCAACCTGGTGGAGAAAAATATCTGCGATTATGACAAAGAGTTACTAACATTACAAGAGCTCTTCCAAATCTACAAGAAAAATTGCTACCACCTCACAGAATAACTGCCAAAGGACATGAACAAACTAATGAAAGAAATAAAAGTGGCCAAAAGCATAGGGAAAGTGTCCAACCTCACTAGTAATCAAATTTAAATGAAGATACCAGCGAGGTACCACTTTGCACTTAAATTATCAATGATTATAAAGACTAAACACTGAAGAGAAAACAGGCACTCATTCTCTGCCGGTGGAATGTCTACTCCAGAACAAGTTTCCCCAGAAAGCAATTTGTCCATGTAGAGAAATGCAAAAGTATGTATATCCTTTGATCCAATAACTTCCAGGATTTTCTCTCAAGGCAGTAATCACATATGAGGTCAAAGATTTAACTACAAAGATGTATTATTTGTTAACAGTGCAAACCTGCAAATCCCCACAATGGGAACGGTTCGACAATCTATGACCCATCCATGTGATGTTTTCAAGATTGGTTTGATGCCATGGGAAAATGCTTAAATGCTTTCAGTATAATGTTAGCGGAAACAGAAAGAAATAGTAAGATCTCAGTTTTGTTAGACAAGCATAGGTGTAGATGAAAACATACACCAAAATGCTGACAAATTACGTGTAGGTGAAGGAATATTCTGACTGTTATTAATCATTCTTCTTTACAATCTCCTGGATTTGACAGTAGAAATTGCATTACTTTTATAATTAAATGTGGGTTTTTTTTAGGGTGTTTTTCCTTAAGCACAGGACCAGCATGAACTCTGAACCTCAAAAAGAACTTAGTAGGGGACCTCCCTGGTGGCTCAGAGGTTGAGAGTCCTCCTGCCAACGCAGGGGACACAGGTTCGAGCCCTGGCCCAGGAAGATCCCACATGCCACAGAGCAACTGAGCCCATGCGCCACAACTACTGAGCCTGTGCTCTAGAGCCTGCGAGCCACAACTCCTGAGCCCTCGTGCCACAACTACTGGAGCCCGGGCTCCCCAACAAGAGAAGCCACCGCAACGAGAAGCCCGCGCGCCGCAACGAACAGTAGCCCCCACTCGCCGCAACTAGAGAAAGCCCGCGCGCAGCAACCAAGACCCAACGCAGCCAAAAATAAATAAATAAATAAATTTAAAAAGAAAAAAAAGAACTTAGGAACCCAAGAAACAAGATGCCCTCATTCTTCCTCCCTGGTTGACTTGCTAAAAATTCAAAATATATTTTAAAAATAAAATTAAAGTTTATTTAAAAAATAAAAATAAGTTAAAATAAAACACTTAAAAGAAGCTACTGTAAGCTCCCTACAAGGTTTGATTTTCATTGTGGATTCCCCCCCCCCGCCAAACCTGATGCCTCCTACAAACCATTTGATTTTAAAAGGGCCTACTTTACACCAAATAAATTAATTCAAATCAGCTCAGGATGAACATAGCAGGTACAACCATATGAGGTCAAAGTAGGTTTAAAAGCATGGAGGAAGCTGATGCTATTTTAAGAGCCCAGAAGCTCCCCCAGGTGTCCCTGTGTCCCCTGAACTGCCTGCGGGATCCTGAACCAGTGGTCAGATGCAGTCACGGCAGAGAGGGCTGAGCGTGTAAAAGCCCAGAGTGATTACAAAAGGCTTCCGGCCTGAGGACCACACAACAAGAATGCAGATGACCAGGAGAGGATGGTGAGTGTCCACATGCAGGAACAAAATCTGTCTGTTCAAGTTTGAAACCAAGAAGGGCATAAATAAGGGCAGAAAGGAAAAGACAAATTCAGAAATGAGAGTGCCCAGGGGAGCGCCGTCGGGCTCCGGGGAAAGGTCAGCCCATGGCCCAGGCAGCCTGCGGGCTCAGGGTTGGGGAAGCTGGCAGGGGGTGATTAGCAAGGAGTCCGCTTATCTTGGCTGAAGCAGCTCCTGTGGGCAGCGGATACCAGAGGCTCAGAACGCGACCGCACGTGGCAGCAGGTCTGGCTCGGTCATGACCGGGTAGCCAGGACAAAACAGAAGCTACAGACCCTCCGCTGGGCCCCAAAGCAGGCAAGTGGAGATTTCCGCTAGGCACCCAACCCCTCTTGCCGGGGAGGCCGAGCACTGTCCAGGCGCCCCTCTGGCTCCTCCATGTTCAGGACAGGTATGAGGGTCCAGGGAAAAGGCACAGAAAGGGACAAAACAAACCTTTCAAGTACTTCTGTAGCATTTTAAAAAGTCCTCTGGGCAAGAACCAGCCCCAAGTCCTCCAGCTTTCCTTTAGACCCAGACATCTATGGCAAAATAAGTTCAGAAAGCCCTGGGGTTGAATGATGGCCCCCCGACTCGCCATGAAATTTTAAGAAAATGGCTTCAACTTTGAGTCTGCATATATCCTGCTATAAAGCGGGACTGATCAGGCCCACCCATCGTTGTCACTGTAAGGTTTATAAAGAAAGTTCAATATCCATCTCCAGAACTTTTTCATCACCCTAAACTGAAATTTCATACCCATGAAACAATAACTTCTCTACCCACTTTCTACCAGCTCCTCTGAGGCCTTTTGCCAAGAAAAATCCTTTCTGCAGAATGATCTGAGGCAGAGGTCAGCAGGCTGGATCTGGCCAACACCTAATAGAAGGTGCTGGAACGTTAATGCCAGAGCCTTCGCCCATGCCCACGAAGGTGTCCCTTTACCTACCCATGCAACCAGGGACTAGGAGATGCTATCAGGGCAATAACCACCTTGCACGGCACAAGAAACTAAGTTGACTGTATGACCCTCAGAGACAAACATCGGCTGAATCTCTGAGGCCTGTCATAGCTCTGCCGCAGTTTCAGTTCACACCAGTTCCAGAAAGAGGGTGAAAACAAAATCCAGGTAACTCGGCCTGAGAGGGCCCTTGTCCCTCAAGGAAGTACATTCAGCTGCCCATGGCCGACACCTGTGAGAAACACCGAAGGGCGTCCGCCTCTCGGGAAGAGGCACAGAGCAGGCAGGGCCTCCACAGGGCTCAGAACCTTGTCTGACGGTGACAGCTGGAGAAAGAACCCAGGCAGGTGCCTGAGCCGCTGGCCACACATGGAAACGCCAAGGACGTGCCAGTGGCTGGCTGGGGATCGGCCAATGGTGGCTGGCTTGGCATTCCCCAGGGGAGCAGAGCTAGTCTCATCTGAACAGATTAGGTGTCACGGGCCTATGTCCTCAGGACCAGATCAGAAAGAACCGCCAGGGACTTCCCTGGCAGTCCAGTGTTTAAGATTTCGCCTTCCAATGCAGAGGGTGTGGGTTCGATCCCTGGTCGGGGAGCTAAGATCCCACATGCCTTGCGGCCAAAAAACCAAAACATAAAAACAGAAGCAATATTGTAACAAATTCAATAAGGACTTTAAAAATGGTCCACATCAAAAAAATCTTTAAAAAAAAAAAAAAAAAAGAGCAAGCCACCAGTACAAAGGCACTTCCCAGACCCAACGTAGGGACCTCTGCATCCCAATGAGCCTGAGCTGGCAGGTGGCCTGGCTGCAGCATGGTATAAAGGAGAGATGCCAGGCCCTGGGGACAGGCGCTGAACCCCAGGCCCACCTCTCACTGGCTGCGTGACCCTCAAAACTTCCTCGACCCAAGATGAAGTTTCCCATCAGTTAAAATACAACAGGTGCCTTTATCTTACACAAGGACAAGTTATTATTAAAAGAGAAGTGCCTGGTCCACACTAGTGCCTTTTTTCCACAGTACCTGGAATACACCCAAGAACCCATCATTCCCTTTCCTCTCTGAAAGCCACCGGGCAAAGGCCCAGAGGACTTGTCACAATCTTCTCACACCCAGCATCTTCACAGGACCCTTTTCTGCCAATGACATTTTCTAAAAATCCCCGCTTCCCCCCTCTCGACCTGTGGCAGTGCTTGCCTTAGGTGAAAGACAAGAAAAAAGGATCCACGTAAATCCAGGATGTGCTGGGCACCAGAAGCAACAAGCCCTCGCCCCTGATGCAGACACCCAGGAATCGCCAGCCTCTACCAACAATACTTCTGAGCTGCGCTTCGTTCACTGCAGTGTAACCATCACACTAGCACTCGGCACCTGTGTTATATACCTTTCAGTTTCCAAACACTGGACAAATGCATCCTCCCAATGCCTCCCAGAGCCATGAGAGAAATTACCTGCCTAAAACCAAGGACATGTGATTACCGGAGGTTTCCAAGTGAATCACAGATCTCAGGGGTCAGTGCAGGCAAAGCACGGCTGAGGAAGAAACACCTACCTCGCCGAAACCTCATGCTCATCGCTGGGGAAACCAACACGAACAACGAGAACATATTCCCTGGGCAGCCGGCAGGCGCTGCAGAGGCACCTGCCATTGGTGGCTGCCCAGGGGTCCTTGGGAACTCTGCGTCAATCTCCCCCTCCCTGACTCACTCCCCACACCCCAGCAACCCCCAGGCCCTGCGCTGGCCACAATGCCCTTTCCCTGCCCCGCCAGTCCACACCCTTCCTGCACCGCCCGTCTACACCCTTCCTGCACCGCCCGTCTCCCTGGGGCTGGAACCCAGGCTCCCTGGCTCCACGACAAGCAGCTCGCTCAGCCCTGTGCACAGCCAGCTGTGAGTTAAAACTCACAGCCAACCGGGCGGAGCATGCAAGGGAAGCTCTGGGGCTCCAGGGGATTTCTGCTATCACTATCCTTGTTTAAACACGTGGGACACATTTTCTCCCTCTTCTTAAAACAAAACCCCCCCCAACCCACCCCGCCTCTTCTTCTCCGTCAGCCGTCCACCTCCGGCTCCGTTCCCAGAGCACGTGCCCTCCACGGTACTCACCACGACACACGACTGTGTGACTGACCACCACACCCTTAACAAAACATCAGCCCATCTGATGCCCACCAAAAGTGCTCCAATCATTTTTATCCTCAACCTCCTTTTCACAGGGGAGGAGAATGAGATTCAGAAGGTAGGCAAGGCCCCAAACATGGTTCAGCTCATGTGGCCACACCAACTTCAGGGGCACTCAGTGACGTTAACGGTGGTACAACCAGCAGCAAAGCAGAGCCAGAGGTCAAGGGCACGGGAGGCGTCTGGGAAGCGGGGTTAAGATTGCTTCCAGGAACAGTGTCTTACCGCCCGGCTTCCACTAAACGACACGGGTGCATCTCCATGTACCACAGAGCCAAAGAAGACCAAGAAGATTTTCTGGGTAGGATCGCCATTTATGTAAGGTTCAAAAATAGGCAAAATTAAAGTGTTATTTAGGAATGCATCAGTAGATGGCAAGACTGGGGACACACAAGGAAGGAAATGAGCACCAGGCAGGATGGGGGCTTTCGTCCGAGGTGGGAGCAGGGGCTGCTGAGCACAGGTATGCTGAAGGGCTGCTTCTTTTATGCCCATTTATTACACATCCATGTTTTATGCACTTGTCTGTACGTATGTCATATTTCGCAACTGAATATGTGAATTATCAAAGACAAAAAAGTGGAGCCACTAAGTTCCTTCATTAAATAAGTGTAATTTCTGATTCCTAACCCTTTAACTCACTCCTATACCCTCAAATGCCAACAGGTGTAAAGGGCAGCTTCCCCAGTTCATTGCTCCCTTGTATCTCCAGAGCAATTAAAACACTGGAGGCGGGCTTCCCTGGTGGCGCAGTGGTTGAGAGTCCGCCTGCCGATGCAGGGGACACGGGTTCGTGCCCCAGTTCAGGAAGATCCCACGTGCCGCGGAGCAGCTAGGCCCGTGAGCCATGGCCGCTGAGCCTGCGCATCCGGAGCCTGTGCTCCGCAACGGGAGAGGCCACAACAGAGGGAGGCCCGCGTACCGAGAAAAAAACAAAACAAAACAAAAAAAACACTGGAGGTGAACTGGAAAGTTCTGGAAAGACCTAGATCCCACCACCTCAGATCAGAAGAAACGTCAACAGCAACCCCTGCACACCAGAAGGAATCGAGAAAGGACTGCTCTCCTGCTCTTTTTACCATCCCAGTCATCACTGCGCAGTTTATGTTTAATACCAAATGCTTGTAGGGCTACCAGGTCCCATCTGAGGGCAGGGCGCTTCTGCCCTCCCAGGAGGCCAGCTTTCTCGTCTCTGTTTCCACAGATGATTAGGGGCAGCAGAGTCAGCTGGGGCCTTGCGACTAGATACATATGCATCATTGGAACGTGACAGAAGGTAACTTCATCACCCAACAGCACGAGCCCGAAGAAGATCAACCTCCCACCCCAGCGCTGGGAAGCAGGCTGGAGGGAGCAGGAAGGAGGGAGCTTCGTCACTAAAGTTAACAAGGACAGAGCACGTTAACAGGTCTCCAGAGCCTGGACTCTGAATTCTGACCAACCTGACCTCAAGTCCCAGCTCAGCCGCTCAACGTGGGTATGACCTTGTGAAAATCCCACAGTCAAAGAATCAGGAATTAGGATTCCTCATCCGTGGTAAACTTGGGACAACAGTTCCTACTCTTTACAGAGATGTTGTAAAGAAGAGAAAGAACGAAGGTAAGCCTCCTGAAACACGGGTAGTCAGCAAACGGTGCTCCTATTATCAAAAACACGACAACGCCGGCAGCACCATTCATGGGGGTGGGGGGTGTGAAATGAATCTTGCTGTTTCCCACCCAACTCAGACACGGTACAGCTGGTTGACCTTGGGACAATTCTTGATGCTTTCTTCTCACATGACTGGAAAGCATAAAAATACTTAAAAGTTTTTGGAAATCCTTCACAGATGATTCAACTCCATCAGCAGAAATACTAATTCCTGTCTCCCAACTTCCTTAAAATGATGAAATGTGAGGAGAAATTAAATTAAAAATTTGTAAAAGGAAGACACGGAGAACAGACTTGTGGTTGCCCAGGGGGAGGGGGAGGGGGAGGGGGAAGTGGGGAGGGACGGATTGGGAGTTTGGGATCAGCAGATGCAAACTTTACATACAGAATGGATAAACAACAAGATCCTACTGTAGAGCACAGGGAACTATACTCAATATCCTGTGGTAAACCATAATGGAAAATATGAAAAAGAATATGTGTATATATAACTGAATCACTTTGCTGTACAGCAGAAATTAATACATTGTAAATCAACTATACTTCAATAAAACAAATTTTAAAAAGAAAAGAGAAAACTGGGTTCAAAAAAATTTGTAGAAGGAGAGTTAGGTAAATTATCTAGGGGTCAATCAACAATTGCCATGTTAATTAAGACTAGTAAAGACACACAATTACAATATAGATTTTCCAAAAGCCCAAATTTAGCCCTAAAGCTTCTAGTTCATTTTTCTGTAAATCTATGTTTCCCAGCAATAAGAGGTATACATTCTAACTAGCAAAGGTGTTAAAAATTAGAAAAATACCCCCCAAAAGGCAGGAAAAGTCAAAAATAAAGATGTTAGATAAAACAAGACACCAACTGATTTGCAAATAATTGTTGACTATTCTGAAGTGTTCACATTGTGGATTTCAACTCTTACAGCAGAGTTGTCTACTGGCAAGGAGACTGGGGCAGAGATGACATAAATATGTTAAACAGAAAGCCAGTTATGTTTTCATTTTAAAAAATATACCCTGTGTTAAGCAGTGGCACAGACCTTGGTTTAACGGTCTCACATGGTAAGAGACACTTGATGATATTTAGCAGAGACAAAGAGCCAACACCTCATGGCACTGATCTGGATTTTATATATATATTTTTTAGAGCAGAGCCAGTTTTCAGATCTTCATAGCTGCTGCCTCTCCTTTTTCCTGCTGATTCTCAACTAGTCTGCTAAGAAGAAGGCACCCAAAGCTCCGAGGAGAACACAGCTCCCCGGACACCCCACACACGTCTTTCTGCTTCCCCACCCAGAGGAGGTCGTCCCACTGTACCTACCATGATGGTGTGTTCTGGAAATCTGGCCCGGACGAGCTTCACGAATTCCACAAAGTGTTCCGAGTATCCATTGGCCACATCCAGGCAAATAAACTTAACCTGCGGCACGGCTTCCAGGATGCTGCTCATCTTTTCCAGATCATTCTTCCCACTGCCTGAACTCACGGCTATATGCTGTACCAAAGACACCAAGAGGCGTAAGACACGAACAGTAACCCTGCCTCCACCCACGCGCCTGTTCTGAGCACAGCACCGTGACCCTCTGGGGTTCACCCTGATCAAACAGACACACAGTGGACCGGCTCAGGAAACATGCAGCAGCAGAGGTAAAGGAGATTCACTTCTCCAGCTACCTAAACTGACGCTGCCGTCTTTCCCACCATTAAACTGCACATATCCTGAGCCCTGGACCTCAGCCACAGGCTCTTGTGCCTGGCTCTTGTTTCATTTCCTCGAGCTCTCCACGTGGAACTCGGAACGCTGGAGCTGCTGGTGCAAATTCTCCTCCAGGAGGAGAGGAGAGGTAAAGAGAGCCAGGGTGGCTGGTCTGCTCAGTTCCTCAGGCCAAAGCCGTGCCCATCACCCTGAGCATCTCGCTTAGGCGGCAGGAAGGAGGAGGGAAAGATGTCTAAAACCCCTCTGATAAAACTCCTTCCTGTTTTCCTTTTCACTCCCGATGCAACATTACCACAACATGCAAATCGTAACCTGCGCGGGTTGCTGCAAGTCTTAGCGTCTCCATTCTAGAGGCAAAATGTCCCAAAGTGCGAGAATGAACAAGCCCCGAAAGGATCCTTCCCATCTGCACTGGGACGTGCTTACACCTGAAGCCAGCACAGTCTCCTCCGTGACACCCTCTCCCCCAAGCTGCTCAGCACTGCTGCTCTCCAACCCACCCCGCTGCTCCGCTCAAGATCTGCTCTTTGGATTTTAGTAATTTATGCCTCAACAAAACTAACCCATGGGATTGTGGCCAGAGTCGGCATCTCACCTTTCATGAGATATTTATATTTTATAAATTTATATAACTTTTATATTTAACTCATATCTCTAAACTATAAGCCACAGACGAGGGATGTATCTTAAAATCCTTTGTTATTCCCCCCAAATCACAACAATGTAGCTACAACTCAGATACTGAATGTAAGCGGACTGGTAATGCGATACATATTCACTCCAATTTTCACTCCTCCTGTTAACCGTCTGACCTGTGCCCCAAATCCACACGTTCTTTCCCTCCCACTGAGTTCTGCTACCATTTTTATTTTCTCCTTCATTTCTGTTAAAGTTTAGCAGGTGAAACTCAACATTGGTTAGTTTCTCTCAAGTGCCACTGAGTTTGTACCATGTTCCCTTTTTAATGAGCTCTATTTGGTGGGAGTGGGGCAGTAAGTGAAATGAGGACACTTGGTAATGAAAAAGCCAAGGTTCTGATGAATAACGCCCGGCTGGAAACTCACAGCCCCCAAACTTCATCCAGAGAAGAGGGGAAGAAGGTGAAATGGAGATAATCCATTAGAATAAAATATGGGGCTCCCCTGGTGGCGCAGTGGTTGAGAGTCCGCCTGCCGATGCAGGGGACACGGGTTCGTGCCCCGGTCCGGGAAGATCCCACATGCCGAGAGCGGCTGGGCCCGTGAGCCATGGCCGCTGAGCCTGCGCGTCCGGAGCCTGTGCTCCGCAACGGGAGATGCCACAGCAGTGAGAGGCCCGCGTACCGCAAAAAAAAAAAAAAATGGCAAAAAGGAAGGACCCACTAGTGAGCCAGAACTATTTTATCTCTGAAACCACCTTCTCCCCAATCAAAATCCACACATAGTCAAGGCACAGGAAAAAAAAAAAAAAAAAAAAAAAAGAAGCCAGTGTAACTTCAAAAGCGGTACAATATGAAGTCATTTTCCAATCACAGATGATCTCACCATGTAGAAAAGCATCTAAATGCAGAGATTCCTCTATGACATTGACGTAGAACCATTGAAGTGTGCCAGGATCAAAGTCTGGTGTGTTCTATTGGGACTTTTGTTATTTTCAAACTGCTTTTTTTTTTCAGTAACAGTGTTACTGAGATATAGTCAAAAACAATTCACCTTTGAAAGTGCACAATTCAATGGTTTTAGTATTTTCGGAGTTGTGCAACTGTCACCACAATCAATTTTAGAACATTTCATCACCCCAAAAAGAAATTCCCACACCCTTTAGCCCTCACCCTCAAACCTCTCATCCCACAGCCTTAGGCAACCACTAATCTACTTTCTCTGTCTCTACAGGTTTCCTTACTCTGGACATTTCATGTAAACATAATCATGTACACAGCCTTTTGTGTCTGGCTTTTTCACTTGGTAAAATGTTTAAGATTCATCCATGTTGTAGCATGAATCAATATTTCATTCCCTTTCACTGCTGAATATTCCACTGTATGGATATACCAGATTTCGTTTATTCATTCATCAGTTGATGGACATTTGGGTTGTTTCCACCTTTTGGCTATCATGAATAATGCTACTGTGAACATTTGTGTACAAGGTTTTGTGTGAACATATACTAGGAACAGAATTGCTAAGTAATATGGGAACTCTTATGTTGAACCTTCTGAGGAACTGCCAAACTGTTTTCCAAAGCAGCTGCACCATTTTACATTCCCACCAGCAATGTAGGAGGATTCCAACTTCTCCACATCCACGCCAACACTTTTTATTATCTGTCTTTTTGATTAAAGCCATCCTGGAGGGCATACTGTTTATTCCGCTCCATTATATTCAGCTCCAATTATAACAACTTGCTATAATTAGGTATCTTTTCTGGTCAAAAGGCACATTTAGAATGGATCCGTTCCCCGGAAGGAAACACTGCCAGGTCCTCTGCAAGTTCTCATGACAGAACACTTCACTTCTCAAGGGAAAAAAGATATTCCTTGCAGGTAAATCCTAATGTTTTTAAAAAAGAATACACTACAGGCTTCCTTGGCAAATTCCTGGCAATGATCAACGGCTGGGGGACCATTATTACCTTCCCCCAGTTTCTCCTTGGGACTCTGTGTGTCTGTCTGCTGCCAATTCAAATCCTTTTGACAACCCTAAAGATTTTCTTCCGAGTAGCATGGACATATATACACTACCAAATGTAAAATAGATAGCTAGTGGCCACATAGCACAGGGAGATCAGCTCGGTGCTTTGTGACCACCTAGAGGGGGTGGAATAGGGAGGGTGGAAGGGAGGCGCAAGAGGGAGGAGATATGGGGATATATGTATATGTATAACTGAGTCACTTTGCTATAAAGCAGAAACTAACACACCATTGTAAAGCAATTATACTCCAATAAAGATGTTAAAAAAAATAAAATAAATAAAACAAAAATGAAAAAAAAAAAAAAAAAAGATTTTCTTCCCCCTGCAACAAATGTAATTTGTAACCAGGGTGGAGTCATACCTGCAGGCATTCTGGGTGATTAGCGACAAAGAGCTTCCAGTCATCCAGGGTGTAATGCTTGTGAATTGCTGTAAGCATGGAGTGCTAGGAAATAAAACAGCACCATTAGTAGGAGAAGTCAAGGGAGTTCCACTCCCCCTTCCTCCATATGGCGAGGGTGATCCACCAATACAAAAGCATCCGGTGTTCCAGCCCTTCATGCTTAATTTGCTTTGAATATGCTCCTAGGAGGCCCAAACAGATGAAAGTGTAACTAGGGAAATCACAAAACCGTGTTTTCCACTCTAATCTGATCAGACAACACAGCACTCAAGATTTAGGAGGCAATGCCAGGAGGCAGGGGGGTGGAATAAGGGAGACTTCTCAGAGCCCTGGCAGCCCACACTTGACTGAGGCCAAGAGCAGCACAGAGGGCTGGTCCCCGCTCATCAGCAGGGCAGCCTGAAGGCAAAGTTATGCTTAGTCAACCCAAAAGAACCTCAACTTCTACCTGAAACCTTTTCTTTGGGTTCACAATCTAAACATTTCCTGCTAAAAGCTAAACCCATCAGGCAGTTGGTATTCTTGAGGGAGGGAAGTACATAAATCATAATCCTAAATCTATGACTATCAACCCAGCAAGCGTTTACTGAATACCTACTTTGTGCAAGCGCTTCGCATACATTATTTCACGTACTTCTCAGAACTTTGTATAGCAATAGTAGTTTCGTGGGCAGAGGTGGGGCTTAAGAAACTTAAGTTTAAGAAATTTAACAATCGCTTGGCCAAAAAGGGGCGAAGGCCAGAATCAAACTCAAATCTGAATGCAGAACCCAGGCTCCTCCTCCTGTATCAGGGCCTCGCACCTAACTTCTCTCAGTCCCCTCTCCTAAAATTCTACGACTTTATTAATGCAAGACACTAACTCAGTGGATCTCAGAAATGGAAAATTCGTAGGACCGGCACATGATTAGCTATTTCAGTGCACACTGTCTCATTCATGGGGAGTCTTTCCTGTGCAAATGGGAAGAGCACAGCAAGTTCTCCGTTCTTCATGGACTAGTAATCTGATACGTGAATTCATCAGGGCCATTCATTGCTCCCTGATTCCATGCACTTTTACGCAAACACATAATTCATTAGTAGCAACGGCTGATCACAGCAGAGGGAGGAAAAGATAGGGAGCAAAAAATACAAATTCCTTTTGCAATTAATTTATTAGCCTCTGGCCCAAAGCTCTTGGGGGCTAAGGGCGGACAGCTGAGGCAACTGATCCTGGACTCAGACAGACCACCCCCCCCACTCCATTTTGTGCGTTCATAATTTGTTTGAAAATCTTCCTTCTAACCACGGGCTGATAATGAATCCCAGCACCTCCTGAGGTTAGACATGCTGTCCACAGCAAGAAGCTCTTTCAGCTAATTGGATTTATCTTTCCACTTGGCAGGCATTAGCTATGGAAATAGATGCACGTCCCCTGTGCATCAGAGGCAGACATTTCACATCTATGATGAATAAATGCACTGAACCTCGGACACAAATGCAGACACAGATGTGCGAGATGAAGATTTTGCCCACAAATAACTGTTTTTATTTTTCTAAAGCCAGGGCACTAGCTACTCCCTTTACAGGCAATGAGACAGCAGCTGGCTCAGGGGACCCCGAGCTTGTACCAGTATCTGTCGGTGTAAGTTGGGAGACAAATCCCTTATTCTGGAGTCAGTCTGGGTTTGAAACCTTGGCTCAGTGACTACCTGCCTAAATGCCTTGAGCCAAGTGACCTCTCCTCTCCTTCTCTGCCTCGGTTTCCTCATCTGTATAAGGAACCCACCTGTGTGAGCTGTGACCACATCATACACATTACAATCAGTGCTTGGCACCTAAGTTTCCTCCATAATGATGTAATAAATGCTACAGAACAGACGAAGAGGTTCTGTCTTCATTTTAAAGGTGCTGTCACTCTTCTGTTAATACAACACTCATCTAACTGTAAAATATGGCACAATGTCCAACTTCTTTTTGTGTCTCTAATTTCCAAAAGGATCACAGGCATTTTCAAGGAAGAAATGGATGCAGATCTAGACCATCTCCCTGAAGGCAAAGTCCAGACTCCATCCACCTTCTGACGGAAGAGAGAAAAAGAAGTGTCTGTAGCAACAATCCGACTCAGAACCAAATAGTCTGGCCACAGCGAATGACCTGAAGTGTCTCACTTTTCTCCTCTTCCCTGTGTCTGAGCAAGTCCAGGGTGGGCTACTGACCACCTGTCTAGTGTGCCTGTCAGAGGGAAAAAGCCCACTGTCCTACCTGTGACATCACCACTGCCATCTCAAACGTCCCCACGGTGTCCATGTTGGCCACAATGACGGGAATCCCCGAGTAGGTCTGCTTCGAGTTCCGAAACGTGAAGCTTCGCTCAAGATCCACCTAATGCAAAAGGGGAAAGAAGTCCTTGGCTTTTTATGTGATTTGGGTAGAACGTCTAGAGTTTGGAGCAAGTGGAAAGGACACAAAGGAAGTGTATGTCCCTCGGTCCCTGGATTCCCTTAGGGGTTGGGCCAGGGGTTCCAAAGACAGGTGAGTCCCTGAGGAAATGGAGTCATGGGTTGTCATCCAGGTACAGAAACTGAACCGGGGTCCTTACAACCCTCAAGCACCAGTACAAGGCACTGCATGTTCTGCCGTCAAGCTCAGCCTCCAAATCAAAGGCTCCCTGCTTCAACAGCCTCTCCCAGCCCCCCTGCCACCTTCTGTCCCCAGCCTGGTTCATCCTAGTCCGAAACACCCACATACAAGTCACCTTTCCCCACTTCCAAGCACTGGAGGGACAGTTCCCCTTCTGGGAAAATCCACTCCACTCTTCCCTGCCAACCAAGGCCCTCCCTATCATTCCCACCTTCCGAGAGAACCAGGCAATCCAAATTCACCCTGCAGTCAGCTGCAACCCATAAATCCCTTAGCGCTTCAACCTTCTCAGCTATTTTGTAACTATCAGCATCTTTCAAAGAGCCAGGAGGAAGGACATTGCAGCCATGTCTGTGCACATAACCACTTGTTCCTTTGACTTGCAAACAGCTCCAATTCTACCATAACTCCAACCTCAGCGTATTTATGACTAACTCAAGCAACAGGGAACCCAGAGGAGAGCTAGGCCAGGAAGGTGGGCTCAGCAAGGGCAGTGGGTAGGGCCAGGCACTGGCCAAGAGCTACCAGAATGGAAATCACTTCTTCGGCCCAGGGCAGATCCCGGGCCTGTATGCGCACAGATGCAGTGTTCATCCTTCCCCTGCTCTGCTCTTAGCCCGAGCCCCCCACCCCACCCCACCCCCCGGCCGGCTCCACTTCCCAGGCTGGTTTCTGGCTGGGTTTGGGCAACGGAGTCACTGGTGGGACATGGGAAGACAGTGGGGGAGATGGTCCTGGGTGTAGTCAGAGTAGGTCTCCCAGACCCCCTCTGCCTTGGCCTGCATGGTCTTGGTTCCAGCTCACAGAGTGATCCCAGGCCTTGGGATCCTCCCCTTTGGGAGTGGGTTGTCTGCTGCCAATCTCTGGGGTCCCTCAGTATTCCATCCAGCATCTCAGCTGTGTCACAATGCCTCGTATTAAATTTCCTGTTTTAAATATTCAGCAGTGTTCGTTTCCTCAGCGGGACCCCGAGGGATACAGCGCCTCCTGGAAAGGGGCACTTCCCCCAAGGACCACTGGCCGGACAAACACGGTGTAAATCTTAAGCTTCCGCAAGAATTTGGACCTACATTAATCCCGGCTGACTGAGGACAGCGGCAGTAATCATTTCCTACCGGTATTTATCTAGAGGCTTCTTCTGTTCTTTCACTGGAGGTACCTTTCACCTTGCCATCAACATGTCAAAACACCAGGGGTCACCTCAGGTCCTTTTCACACCTCCTGCTCCTCCACACACACAGAAGGCTTCCTGGGCTAATGAGGTCATAAATATGGCGGCACTGGCCTTAAACAGCAATCAGTGAGGGGAAATGAGATGCTGTCACTGCGGGAGCACTTGTGGAAGGCAGCTCATCCCTTTCCCCACTTCCTTCTTTACCATCCTTGGTTCTACTTCAGTGAAGCAAGTTCGATCTGCATCCTGAAAGATAACTTTAGGGATCTATTAATTGCACCCTTCTGGGCTGCTAATGGCCTGCTGACATTTTGGCTTTGCAGGTTTAAAACAACCGGAATTCCTTGGTCTCAAATTACTTATACTCCTTCCAAGAAGTGTGGGAAGGGCTGTTATGCTCTGCACCCAGCTGAGCTCACAGTGGGTTTTTCTTGGCGCTCCAAAACAGTTCTCCATGGAAAAAAGGGCAGCCTTGGCAATGAACTCTTCCCCTCATTTCTACTCTCCTGCATACGGCAGAGTCTATGCGATCCTTAATTCTAGGAACAAGAAATAAAATATCTTCCCCGACCTTATCCACACAGACGGAAGGACACAGACACACACACCCCCGAGACGACCAGTTGTTCACGGAGAGAAATATTTTAAATATTCTAGCCACCAGAAACAAAACTTGGCACTTAATCTGCCACAGCTGGTCCATGCACCAAATATAGCACCTCCAAACACTCTCTCTGCTAAGCCTGGTTTGAAAGGGCACAGAGAGTAATAAGCCACCCCTCCCCCGCCTCAATAATGCATGTTTCTGCTGTTCTTTAAACATACCTTCGTCATAGTCCTGCAGCCCAACATTTGGGGGCCCCAAAATACAAATAGAGGCCCACCTGCCACGTTTCTAAACATCTCAACGTTATGAGCAACGTGTAAGAAGCTGCTACACAAATTCTGTTCTATCCTCCTACCTTTACAACACAATTTCATTAATGACCTGGAAAGCACCAGAACATGGTGCCATGGGAGCCAGCCCTGGCCCCCGTCTCTTCCCACGCACCTCCTTCCGGGCACACACGGACACCCCAGTCTGCACACTAAGCTCCATGCACACACGTCCATCCTCACAAACAGCGGTCACCTGGCCACTCTCGAGGTTAGAGGCGAGCATATCGGCAGCAAGGCTGGCCCTTGGGAAACACACCTGGGGAAGAGGCCCCCCGTGCAGGCCTTGGAATCAGCTCGAAATCATTTGGGCAGGAAATCCAGGATCCTGAGTATCTGGAGCATGGCCTAGAGGGAAAGGCCCAGCCCTCAGCTCTGCCGAGGGAGGAGGGGACAGGGGAGCAGAAGTGGAGCCCGGGGCAGGGCCTCTTTTCCCTAAATCTATGGCTGGTGCTAATTAAAGCAATTCTATTATTCATTATCTGTCTCACCTGTAGACTGTAAGTCGAAGCGTAGGGACAATGCCTTTCATCTCTGTGGTCCTAGTGGCTCAAAAACCGTGGAATAAATTAATGTCTGGCTAAGGGGTAAGGATGAGATTGTTTTGGCCCCCAGCCTTTCAGGGCAATGCATGGTAGGCCCCAGCCCGGCCCTCTGAACATGCTCGGTCCCCTAGAAGTTTCACCATCAGGTGTCAGGATTCAGAGATGCACATGCAGCCACACA
>NW_021146278.1:0-25000 GCF_002837175.3 Physeter macrocephalus
AATCCATTGTGTGGAACTTTCATGACTTCTATTTCTTGCATTTAAAAAGCTGACTTTGTATGTTTTGTTTTGAAAGACCTGTAGGGGACCAGACGGAGAACTCCATGCCAACCTTCTGTGCCCTGTGGATGTGGCAGATGTGCCCGAGGGCACCCTGCCTGACAAGCAGAGCACCGAGCAAGCCATACGGTTGTTGGGAAAGATGAAAACATCTGCCAGTCCTTTCTTCCTGGCTGTGGGCTATCATAAGCCGCACATCCCCTTCAGATACCCCAAGGTGAAGAGCTGGCTGAGGGCTGATCCAGCACAGCTGTGACAGCCGTGTCATAGTGAAGGAGGCCACGTCCTGCTGTCCCTGGTCACCAGGGACGCCTGATGGCACTAGTATACTCAGTGGTATGAAGATGGGTTTCAGAGGTCAAGGCTAAGAAGTAGACTTAGGACACGTAAGAATCTTGTTAGAAACGCTTGGCTTCTACTTCCTCCACTGGAGGCTTTTTCCCTAGAAGTCAGTGAGTAATGTTGGGTTGGCTGGTGAGTCATCACGGAGAAGGGATGCAGAGCTGGCCACCGAAGCCTGCAGTAAATGGCGGTCCTTGGTACACAATTCCAGGAGACGTGAAGCCCTCTTCAGTAACTGCCTTTCCCCCTGAGCCCTGAAACACAGGGCACCACGTGGCTTGTTAGAGGCTCGAATCCTGCACTTGTGTGTGTATCGTTTAGAGTATGTAGCCTCTTCTTTTTCAGAGTGTTTTTCAGTTTTTTCCTATCACGTTTTCCCCGGGCCTGAGCAGCCCACCCTTTTGACTTTGCAAAGCACGCCCGTCACTTGCGATGGGCGTGGAGACCAGAGACGTGCTCTTTGATGCTGTGAGTGTCGCGCTTTGATTGGCCCAGGGGATCTTGCCTTCCTAGCAGGAGCTGTCAGCCCCCTTGATGGAGTGAGACCAACTTCTGTCTCTTGTGCGGAAGGAGTTAACCTAGCAGGCCTGACTGTGATCCGTTGAAAGGCCTGCTCGTGAGGTTGGCCCTTGGCCTGGCCTCTGGGAACCTGGATCTCGGGAGTGTTCCCACCATTCCCAGAACTGCCACGTGGCTCCCTAGGCCTGAACTGTTCACGGAAACCCCTCCTTTCCTGCTTCGAGTCCGGGATTTTGATCTGTGCAGGCAGAGGGTGCGTGCGTGACCAGCCCCAGTGAAAATCCTGGGTGCTGAGGCTTTCACGAGCCCCTGCTTCCCTGGCAGCAGCGTTGTACACATGCTGTCACACAGCTTGTTGCTGGTGGAATTGCGCGCCTGCTGTGTGATTTCACCGGGGGAGGACTCTGGCAGCCTGTGCCTGGTTTCCCCCAGATACCCCCTGTGACAATCCCCTTTGCTGACTGGGGCTGGTATCCTTTCGCTGCAGTCATTGCAGCCATGAGTAGGGCTGGGTGCGGACTCCTGTGTGCTCTCCCAGTGAATTTCTGAGCGTGAGGGTGATTTGGGGAACTGGCCACACCTCGGCACACCTTTTCTAGTTGGAGGGGAGGTGGCGACAGGACGAGGAGGGCATCGGTCTCTATGAGGGAAGAGAGCTGTCGCTGCTCGGTTTGTAGGAAACCAGTCGAATGATTTCATTACCACTGGCGTCTCGTGAGAGTGACTTTCAAGTGGGGGAGATACTTGTGTAAACGCATCACAGGCTTAGAGAAGAGGCAGCGTAAACACCAGTAGAGGCCCAGCCTTGTGCCTTTGCCAGAAGAGTGACAGCCTGGTGGCTTTGTGTGCTTTTCCCCCAAGGAATTTCAGAAGCTGTATCCCTTGGAGAACATCACCCTGGCTCCTGATCCCCAGGTCCCTGCCGGCCTCCCTCCCGTGGCCTACAACCCCTGGATGGATATCAGGTGGCGGGAGGATGTCCAAGCCTTAAACCTCAGCGTGCCCTATGGCCCGATTCCCGCCGACTTTCAGGTATCAAGGACGGATTTGGGGGAAGTATTGGGCACTTATGGCTTGGTGTCACGAGTGATGGTGCTTTTCTCAGTGGACATGCTCCATCCCTTGTGTCTTACTGAGAACTTTCTCTGTGTGAGGCGGCCTGTGGAGCGCCGGGGTTGGGGCGAATGTGTTGGGTGGATAGAGAGTCTCCCCTTCAGCGTCTCCGCTTCCAAAGAAGGGGGCATCTGGAGATCTGGGGACTCGCGGGCTGCGGGCCCGGCATGGGGAGAAGCCCTGGGTGACCCTCACTAACTGACAGGAGATGCTGTTGAATCCAGGTGACAGTCTGTCAGGTGTAGGGTGGTTGGCGACTCCTGTGCCACCCAGAACTCTCAGTTTGCTGGTCCTGGTGGGTCCCCTGTGGGAAAGCCGACACGGGCATCCATTACTCTCGGGACGTGGCTTGGTGAGCGGGGCCTTGGCACAGAGGGAGCTGGGACACCAACACGGCCAGCGCCATCCAGCTGCAGTGTCTGGGGTCCGTTTGCCGCGACGTGGGGGTGACTCGCCAGCCCCGCTCTCCCTGGCATGCAGAGCGCACGCTGAGCAACACTCTTTCCGGAATGTTCCGCACGCAGCCCTGCCTTTCTGTTAGCACGTGAACACTCCAGCATCCCGTCTACAGGGGAAGGAAGAGGACAGCGTTTTCACAGCGCTTCCTGGGCTGCCTGCGTCAGAATCCCCACAAGGGCTTGTTAGAAGCACGGCATCCTGGTCCCACTCAGACACAGGGAGTGGGAGGCTGGGGGTGGGGCCCGAGAACCTGCATTTCCAGAAACACACACCTGGTGATTCTAATGCAGGCAGAAGTTTGAGAACCGCTGCCGTAGGGTACGTGTCGAGACAAAACCAAACCACACAGACTGCCCAGGTGTCTCTTGCTCTCTGGCCCCTGTGTTCGGCCGGCAAGGGTTTGGGCGAGGAGGGCTGCGCGTCCCTGCGTCTCGGGTGGCAGTGGTGAGAGTTTGAGAAGCAGCGGGCCCGTCGGTCTGTTGGGTTCCTACTTCCCCTCACAGGGGTTCTGAGAGCGAGGTTTGCGGGAGTTGCAGCTCCGAGGCTGCGCCTGGACGTTGCGTTAGTGACAGTCACTCCCGATGACCCTGTAAATTTTGGACCGCACACCAGCAAGGGCGCTCAGCATTTTGTGTGCTCTTTGGTCCCCGTGGGACCCTAGCGGGGGGCCTGCTGTCTCTGTTGTCCAGGTGAGGACACTAGAGACTTGCCCAGATCACGCGGTTACTGCGGAGGAGCGCCCCCGGGAGGTGTGATGCCAGAGCCCCCGCCTTTGTTTCCTTGGCTCTGACCAGTCTAGGTTTGAATTCCAGTTACCCCGCCCCAGCTGCATGGCTGCTGGCGAGTTATCCTATCTCCCTGAGCCTCGGTGTCCTTATCTGCAAAATCGACCCAAGGTGGGGGAAGGTTTTCCGTGATGGCTGCTGCTCTGGAGGTTTTCAGTGGGGACCACAGTGAACGTCTGGGATGTCTAGGACAGTGTCGGCTGCACGGCGAGGGTGCCTTCCCGATTGTCTCAGCCCCTCCTCTCACCACGCCCACTGGCGGTGTAGCTGCCCAGTTGGACGCACAGGTTCACAGTGTGACCCAGAGGACCTCCCTGGTGTACTCGTGTGCTGATCCCCGCCCCACACTCACCTTGCACTTGGCCCTGCTCATCACCTGCCTGCAGCTCAGGGTCTTGAGCCTCTGGGTTCTGTGCCCCCTTCAGCCGTCAGCCCTCTAACTCAGTGCCGCGTGCGTGAGCCTGGGGCCATGCGGGGATCGCTGGTGTGCGGCCCCCTCTCCCCCGTGTCCAGCTCCCCTCTGGGCTTTGCTGAGGCCCCGTGGCCGGTCACTCACTCCTCCCGCCAGCTCCTGAGCACGCGCGTCCCTCTAGCCTCGTCCTGACTGCAGTACCCTGACCACAGGACAGTCCGGCCACCCTGTCCACTCTCAAGCCCGCGTCCTCTGCTCGGCTCCCTCTTGCCCTCTGCAGCTGCTCTGAACCCTCACCACTCACCCCCCCGCCCCCCCGCCCTTCTGCCCCATCTCTCAGCAGATGACTGTACTTCCTGTTTCAGAGGCAGAGGCTGGTTAGCAGTCTGAGGAAGGGGAAGGCACAGGCTGAACGTGGGTACACATTCTGGCTGTGCCCCTTGCCAGCTGTGTGTCTCTAGGCAAGTTAACCAACCTCTCGGAGCCTTGGAGTCCTCCTGTGTAAGATGGAAGTGGTAATGCTCACCTTCTGGGGTGGTTCGGAGGATCAGATGGCACCCGGCAGGTACTCGGTAAACGGGAGCTGTAAATAACGTCCCTCACTTGTAGCCAGAATTGTGCGTGCCTGTGTGCTGAGTTTGCGGCCTTCTCGCTGGTCTCAGAAGAAGAGCAGCAGGGGCTCGGGCCCTCCCTACCCCGTTCCCCCTCCTTGCCTCTCCTCCCAACTTCCATCCAGCCTCTACGTCCGCTGCCATGCGTCCCATCTTCAGAAGTGCCGCCTCCCTGGCCCCTGCCTGTTTCTTCCCCTTCCTGCTCCTTCACCCGTCCTCCACGGGAGAATGAGCGCGACGTGCTCTGTTCTGGCTGCGTCTGTGGCCTCACTGTCCTTTCGTTCTTCGTCCACCTCTTCTGCCTCCCCATCCCACTAAGCGTCCTCTCATCTGGGTCAGCCCTGATCTCGCTGGCAAATAAAATGCATCCTTGTGGGTCCTGACCTTCCCTGAATCCCTGCTGCCCTCTCACTGTTGAGAGAGCTACGCCTTCTGGAAATGTCTGCTTCCTGGGCTTCCTTGCCAAGCCTCCTGGGCCCCCTCCACTGCAGTCCCCAGGGCAGGCCCCTCGTTCTGTGTCTGCCACTGAGGAGGTGCTGCTCTCTCTCCGGGGTCAAGCCCAGGCCCCCCCACCCCGTGTGTTGTTTATGCTCTTCGTCCCCAGCCCTGCCCGCCGAGCCTGCTGTGGATGAGCCCCGGAACAACCTCTCCAGCCCCACCCTCCTGATTCCAGACGTGTCCGTCTGTCTGTCCACTGGTTGCTAGAGGCCCCGTGTGGCTGCACCACCATTGCTGCTCTTCCTTTTCTCCCCCTCCTCCTCCTCCTGTGCCCCCCGCCCCCTCCGTGCCGTTGAATCGCGCTGCCAGCCTGACGAGAAACCTGGAGCTCCCCTTGGAGTCCTCAGTTCCTTTCCCTGCTTGCTCCTTCCCCTCCCCCGCTCCTACCCCATCTCCCTAAATTCCTCTTGCTCCTCCGGCATGACTCTGCGGACCACCGCAGTGCTCTGGTCTTGGTTTGTCGCTTCAACGAGCGGCCGCGGAGCCTGCCCCGTGCGCGCAGCGCTGATCTAGCGCTGGTTCCCCTCGAGCCCCTGGCGTCTGCTCCGGGCTCTCGGTGGCGGACCCTCATTCACCTGCGGCCCGGACTGTGTCACTTCCTCTCCTCGGGTGACCTTGGTGCCTTCGTTGGCCTCCAACCCGAGACCTCCACTCCTTGGATGGACCCTCTGGGTCCGCGCCATCTGGCCGTGACCTGCCTTTTCAGCGTCCTGTCCTGCTCCCCGGCCCTCCCATGTGACTCTCCAGCCACACTGGCCAGCTTGCTGGCCCAAAACGTGCCCTGGCCTGCGGTGACTCCACGCTGTTCCACGCTCTGCAGCCCCTGCTTGGGGCATCCGACCCCCGCTTGTCTGACCGCCAGCTCGTCTCCTCAAATGCTAACTCCTCTGTGACGCCTCCCCCGCTTTCCCCAGGCGACTCCAGGGCTCGTTCTCCAGGCTCGTCCCTGGGCCCCGCCGGTAACGCACGTTTTCTTGTCTCCATGCCTGTCCTCGCCGGACGGGTGGCTCGGTGAGGTTGACGACCACATCTGCTGCTTCTCCTGTCTCCAGGGGCCCGCACAGGAAGGAAGGCGTCCCCTTGACTAGTACACAGCCATCCTGACAGCTGTCTTCTGTCCCCAGGAGGACCGAGGTTCCCCAAGTTACAGACGGGAGACTTTTATCTACCAGAAGGTAGAAGTAGCCAGGGTTCAGCATAATCCTTCTAGAAGGTTAGATGGATATCCATTGTTTTCACCACCTGGGGAGGGGGCGAGTCTCATGACTGTTCTCACCGCGGGTCCGGCTGACAGGACCAGCTGGGACACGTGGAAGCTGGGGCTGGTCTGATCGCTTGGCCGCTCCCTCGCTTCTCCCCTGTGGCAGGGGTAGGGGACTCATCTTTTTCTTTGGGATTTGTGAGCGAGGCGGGGGAAGAGTCAGCCCAGCAGAGGCCGTGGCTCTTTCACGGAGCCTGTCTGCTCCGGAAGCCGCTCTGGGGTTGAGGGTCCGTGGAGGGTGTGCTGCTCTGCCTCCTCCGCCGCCGTTCTCCTGCCTGCGGGCAGTTTGTTGGGAAGGAGGCGCGCGTGCCAGCCACAGGCTGTGAGGGCAGCGGCTGCCGTCTGCTGGGTTACGAAGAGCTCAGGGGAGAGGCCCACTCACGGCCGTTGTTAGAGTTGAGTTGCGTCCCTCAGAAAGATCCGTGGAAGTCCTGACCCCCGGAGCCTCAGAATGTGGCCTTGTTTGGAAATAGGGTCATTGCAGGTGTGACTGGTCAGGATGAGGTCATGCTGCCGTGGGGTGGCCCCTGACCCAGTATGGCTGGGGTCCTTGTGAGAAGAAGCGCCAAGGATTGTGGCCACCACCAGAAGCTAGAACGTTCCTCCCCTGGGGCCTTCAGAGAGGCTGTGCCGACACCTTGAGTTCGGACTGCTGGCTGCCAGAACTGGGAGGCGATCTGTTCCTGTTGTTTTAAGCCACCAAGTGTGTCAGGAGCGGCCCAGGAAATGAATACAGCTATGTGGTATCTTTGGTGTGACCCTCAGCAGACCTTGGAAGGCTGAGGAGTCAGTTTCTGTGCACACGGTTGTCTCCTGGGGCCCGCAGGAGTATGTGAAGGAGACAGAAAGGAATAGTAAGTGGCACATCCGTGTGCTGTGATCCGTGCCCTAAAGTGAAAACTGATTTGCTTAGCAAGGAATCCTCCTCGTGGACGTGTGGGTTTCGCTGTGGCTGTACAGGGGGGGCGGGGTGGTGAGATGACAGGGAGTCGAGTGTTCCGTTTTGGCTCAGAAGGTCATCAAGGGCACCCGAGGGCTGGGGCTCGGGAGCGGCGCTCAGGCGAGCACTTTCACTGGCAGTCACTCTCGTTTTTATTCTTATTCTTTAAATTGCAGCGGAAAATCCGCCAGAGCTACTTCGCCTGTGTTTCGTACTTGGACACGCAGGTTGGCCACCTTTTGAGCGCTCTGGACGCTCTTCAGCTGGCGGGCAGCACGGTTGTGGTGCTCACGTCGGATCACGGTAAGCGTTTCGAAATGCCCGGCTGAGGCGCTCAAAGCATCTGACCTTTTCTGGGAGAACTTTCCTAGACTGCCTGAAATAGGTGTGTATTCTCCTTTGCGAATCAGCAGTGCCCTGAGTCTGGAGTCTTGGGTGCTTTTCTGGCCACCTTGTTAGTCCCGGGACTTCTCTCCATGGAGGCGGGCCCTCTTTTGGGTCAAAGAAGCATCTCGGGGGCTTGGGTGATGGAGCTGGGTGGGTGGGGGGACCTTGTAGTAACTGTGGTTTCTTGGTGAGCTCAGCGGGAGCCGTCCATTTGTGTGGGGAGCCCCATTTAACCCATTTCTAACCTAGAGGGTTGGAGGACTTTTACTTTCTCTTACAAAGATCCAGAACAATCCTGGCAGAGCCCAGCAAGGCCCTCAGACCCGACTTACCCCTTCCACCCCCAGCCCCGCTGTCCTCTCTTGCAGGAGCCTGGGGTTCACAATTCTGTGTCTCTCCTAGGCAGTTTCTCACTTTTTCCAAAAGTGGAAACATCTTTTTTAAAAAATTCTTTTTAATTTTTGCCAGGGTGTGTTTGAGGCCAGTGAGCCCCAGTTATCCTCCCTCACCCCCAAATTGTTTTGAAGCCAGTCTCAGGTGGTGCAGTTTTCTGAACAGTATTTCTAACAAATTTGGCTCTTTTGAAGTTTAACCACACTGCTGTCATCCTACCTAGAAACAGGAAACAGTTCTCTAATATCGTCGAATATGAAGTGGGACAGTGTTCGATCATAGCATGTGCTCACTGTAACAAGAGAGAAGTATACAGAGCACATCGCGTAGGGCCCGAGCACCCTGCCCTTTATCCCACCTGCCCAGAGCTAACTGGTGCTGACAGATCGGGGGTCCATCCGCCTGCCTTCAGTCGTGCATATACACGGGGCTATACGTCGTGAGCGTGTATGTGCGTAACGTATCGTCGTGGAACGTGGCAGGACTGATTGTGCTTGTGTCCCGTTTTGTTCCCTGGCTTGTTTTTTCCACTTAATGGCACAGACAGTTCTCCTTGTCATTTCTCACAGGCCTACCTTGCACCTTGTAAAGACCCGTATTGTTTTGTTAAGTGTGGAGGTGTAATTTTTCACCGTTTGCCTAATGATCTGCCATCCCCTTCCGGACCTTCTTCTCAGCGCCCGGTTTTCTCCACCAGCGCTTCCGCAGTCCACTGCACCCCCGTGAAGGCAGGGTCACCCGAAGCTCGCTTTGGCTCGGAGGCAGCTATAGCTGATTACAAATGGCCCTTCTCAAAGGGCCCTCCTGGGACTGCCTGCGTCCGAACCACAGAAGCCTTCTTGAACCCATGCACAGCAGCTTTTTGTAGTTTGGCTTTTTTTTTTTAATACGAAATACTCAACATACAGTCTCTTTTATATTTTTTATATCAAAAAGGGCACTCAAACATGAAGTGATTGCCAAGTTCCATCTTGGGGTATTCAAGCTATCTTTTGCTTTAAATGAGGGCTGGGGGTGTTTTTTTAATCAAGGTTAAGGGTCTGGAATCAGAAGTTACATTTTCTTGGTCTCTGGTATGTCTTAAAAATTGAAAAAGATACTAATTTTTAAAGTTGAGCAATTGTGCCACAGTTTCACAGCTCCTGTTTTGGTGGTACACACCCTCTGGATGATCAGGTTTTGCTTCCTCTGGCTTTAACAACAGGGAATGAAATGGTGTCTAACTGAAATGAGCCAGCCACGAGGTGATTATTCTCTTTCTGTCATTCTGTGTGCTTTTTATGAACCAGGGTGGGCTCTAGGCGAACACGGAGAATGGGCCAAATACAGCAATTTTGACGTCACTACTCGCGTGCCCCTGGTGTTCTATGTTCCGGGAAGGACGGCTCCGCTTCCGGCGGCAGGCGACAAGCTTTTCCCATACCTCGACCCTTTTGATTCCATCTCAGAATCAGTGGAGCCAGGTACGAAAATTGAGGAGTGATGCTGCTTGACCTGGCCTTCCTGCGCGCGGAAGGGGAGTGGCAGGCCCAGAGCTAACGAGTATGGCCCCTGTGCACAGGGGCTTGGAGGGGGGCGGGACAGAGGAGCAGCTGGCACCCCCAGGATGGGGAGGGCTGTCGTAGAGGTGACGGCAGTGTGCTCTGAGCTCAGAGGAGGGGGTAGCAGACTCCACTGGGGCAGGGGCTGCCTGCTTACCGGTGAGCACAAGTCCGTTACCTGCTCACTTCTGGCCGGGACTCCGCTCGGCAGCATCTCCATCCGCTGAAGCACCGGCTCTGTCAAATCAGTGCTTCTGGCTTTTGCCGTCGTCCCCAGGAGTGAAGGGCAAGTTTACTTTGACCTCCGTGTCCCAGTCCTCCCAAGCTGGTCCTCTCCAGGTAGCGTCAGGCCCGTGGTTATCCTGGTCTTTGTCTTCCGAAAAGCTCCAGTTTGAGAAAGCACTTCCGGAAACATCACTTGCGCAAGATGGCCATCCCTGCCACGGGGGTCGACCCGTGTGGGTTCTCTGTGAGTTGTCTCCTGACTCGATCTGCTCAGCGCAGAGATGAGTCGTGTACTTCAGGTGGCATTTGCTCTTTTTGGAGTGCTTTCGCTGTGAACTCTACTAAACCGGGTTGCCCCCTTTCGGGACTTCTGCATTTAATCCATCTTGTTAATGTCTAAATCCTGCACTTTCTATTGATTCTTGTTTAAATTTTTCTTGGTTCTGGCCCATCATTCTGGCCTTTCTGGATCCTCCCGAGTTTGTTTTCTACGGCCCAATTTTATTTTCCACACATTTGATTTCTGTGTGCTGCATGCACTGTCGTCTTTCTTGTCATTGATAAGACTGTTAAACAGTGTCAGGACATGATTATAGCCCTTTATTTGCTGGGAGAAATCTCCTGACAGGTTGAGAATCCTTTTTGAAACTTCAGTTGGGAAGTGTTCAGGTTGTAAATCGATGTAACTGCACTGTCATCCTGCTTATTTCCAAATTTTGTCTCTAGCCGGTATGTCTTCCCTGATCTTTGCACTTGGATTTCCAACAGCCTGTCCCAGTTGGCCAGTCTAATGTGCCCAAAGCTGAACATTTGACCTTAAGCCTTTCTTTTGACGCTCTTCCCCGTCTCAGGAAATGGCAGTAGTCGCCCAGGCCACAGAACCATGGGGCCATCGGCCCCTGTCTTTTTCTGTCATAGTCTGTACGCGATTCGTGGTGTGTCAGCAAGCCTGTCACTCTCCATTCAGAATATGTCCACACCACATCCCCCACCACCGTGGGCCACACTGCCACCGTCTCTTGCTAAACTCTCCTTGCTGGTGACCTTGATCCCTGGAGTTTTTCCTCAGTGTTCCTGATTTTAACAGCCACAGTGAGCCTGATAAAACCCAAGTCAGGTGGTGTCACAGCCCTGCTCTGGGGCCTCCTACGCTCCTGGGTCAAGTCTGAGTAAAAAGTCCTTACAGTGGCCAACAAGGCCTGTCGTCCTCTGGGACCCCGCATCTCCCTGACCTCGTGTCTTTCAAGCGTCCGGGCCGGCTGTCTTGCACAACGACCCACAGCCTGGATTTGTCTGATTGCTTCCTCGGGACTAGATGCAGGGCCGACGCTTCAGACGCGTGCACACGTGTGAGGCTGTGGCTCAAGCCGTACCCCATCGGGGGCACTTCATGGCGGCCTGGGCCATTATTAGTGATGCCAAGCTTGACGGCCTGGTTAAGGCGGTTGGTTGTGTCAGCCAGGTCTTGCCCTTGTAAAGGTATCTTTTAAAAAAGCTTTCTTCACCTTTTTTCTTTTTATTTTACTTACAAACCAAATGCGTCAGAAATAAAATTGAGCCGTGTAGAGCAAGCGCTTAAAGGTCCAGAAAGGCTAGAATGATGGCCCAAGGTCACAATAAATTTTAACAGGAGTCAATATAAAGCGTAGGATTTAGACTTTAAAGATAAATCACCCATAATGAGGTACCGTTTCACACACATTAGAACGGCTGTTATCAAAACAAACAGCAAACAACAGTACTGGCAAGGGTGTGGAGAAATTGGAGCCCTCGGACATTGCCGGTGGGAACGTAAAACGGTACAGTCGCTGTGGAAAAGAGTTTGGTGGTTCCTCAAAAGGTTAAACATAGAATGGCCGTGTGGCTCGGCAGTTCCACTCCTAGGTATATAGCCCACAGAACTGAAAGCAGGCATTCAAAGAAAAACGTGTAGAAGAATGTTCATAGCGTTAATTAATAGCCAAAAGGTGGGAGCAACCCGAGTGTCTATTGACAGATGAATGAATAAGCAAAACGTGGCGCGTCCATACAGTGGGATATCATTCAGCCTTAAAGGGAAGGAAACTCTGACACGTGCTACGACGTGGGTGGACTCTCTGAAGACATGATGCTAAGTGACAGAAGCCAGGCACAAAAGGACACATACTCTAGATGTGTCCGCACGCACGCGCCTAGAGTAGTCAACACATAGAGACAGAAAGTAGCAGGGTGGGTGCCAGGAGCTGGGGCGGGGGGCGACGGGGAGTTGTGCAAGGTGAAGAGAGTTCTGCGATGGATGGTGGGGCTGTACTTAATGCCACCGACCCGGACACTAAAAAATGGGTAAGGTGGTAAACTTTATGTCGTGTGTATTTTACAACAATAAAAGGGCGACGGATCAAGTGCAGACTTCCAAAAAGGAGTGATCCGCGGGGTGATACTATGAGGCTCGGAATAGCCTGTCCTCAACAGACTCCTCCCCAGCGGTCTGGGCCTCCACCGATGACCCTTGCCCGAATCACTTAAGCACTGGTGGGTCCTAAGTTCAAATCGTGTTTAGAAGTGCCCTGCTATCGGATGAGGTGCCGAGTCGGCTTCGTTCCTAAAACTCTCGGGCTAAGAATAAATGCTGTAAAAGAGCAGAAGTCGGCGTGTAGGGCCTGGGCGCGCACTCTGCTCGCGCTGCCTGGCTGCAGCAGGCTTCCGCGCTGTAACCCCCTCCGCCGGGCTGCTTCCTCTTTCAGGCCGGCAAGCCGGGGACCTCGTGGAACTGCTCTCTCTCTTCCCCACGCTCGCGGGACTCGCAGGGCTGCGCGTCCCTCCTCGATGCCCCATCCCCTCGTTTCACGTGGAGCTGTGCCGCGAAGGCCGGAACCTTCTGAAGCATTTTCAGGTCCGTGACTCGGAAGAAGATCCGTACGTCCGTGGTAATCCCCGTGAGTTGGTGGCCTATAGCCAGTACCCCCGGCCTGCAGACTGTCCTCAGTGGAATTCTGACAAGCCGAGTTTAAAAGATATAAAGGTCATGGGCTATTCCATACGCACCGTAGACTATAGGTATACCGTGTGGGTTGGCTTCAGTCCCCGGGAATTTCTGGCTAACTTTTCAGACGTCCATGCAGGGGAGCTGTATTTTGTAGCTTCTGACCCTTGGCAGGATCACAATATGTATAATGACTCCCAAGGCGGAGCCCTTCCCCGACCTTTGACGCCTTGAGTTCTGCCAACCGCAGAGGGCATACGTCACGCTCTCCCGTCCAGCTGGCGAGAGAAGGAATTACACTGGTTATGTCGTGATTACCTGTAATATTGGAAGCAACCCCAGGGGTAGGCAGTCAAAACATGCGTCAACAATTTGGCCTAAGAACACGTAACAGCCGAAACTTTGGATTTGTCTTTATAATTGGTAATTAGACTGGGCTGAACCTCTTCTTTCCTTTTTTGGGGAACAGTCATAGCTTATTTGTTGAATGAGTAAGTACAGAGTTGAGCAAACTAAAATTGTCATAACTTGAGCTATCAAGACCATAATAACTGAACATAACACTGTACTCAAGAAATACTTTAAGTATTTGTGAAATTTCGTGCATTTCAAAAAGTAACCACGTGTCAAATTAGGTTTGACACAAAGTTCCTAGTTCTTTTGTTTATAATTTAATAATATATCTTATTTAGCCCAATATATTCAAAATATTATATCAACACGTAATCTAGGTTTCTTTTTAAAATGTAAAGTTAAATAATAATGCTAGATGCCAGGGCCTTAAAGTCTAGCTTCAGTTTTTCTAAGATCGCAAATTTTCAAATCCAAAAATAAGATATGCATGAGGTGATTAATATGGAATTTCTACATCAAATAATAAATAATGCTCACTAAACTAGAGGCATGAGATGTATGAGAAGTTCAGTTAAAATTTTTCAGAGACTTTTCTGGCCCAGATAATAATTTGTTAGCAAGTAATATGACCTTTGAACCCAAAGGCATCTATTAAAAGGCATCTTTATTCACAGTGGAAAATAGTTACAGGCATAACTGTATCCATGAATTGAGTCATCCAAAACCATTAGTGTTCTCCCTCTCTAGAGATGGTTGGTTGCAGACATCCATTTATCCAGGAGACAGGAAGTAGTCTACTTTTTACGTGCTGATTAAAGACAACATTAATTTTATTAAATTCTAAATTATTTTGAGAACAGTGAAAACTTTTCATTAATATAATATTAGGTGATTTCTAATCCCCCAGAATGTGGTTCTATATTCCCTAAATATGAAAGGAACCAGAAAGGCAGGTGGTAGTAATAAGCTTAGCCTACGTCATCTTAAAAATGATGGAATATTCACAGGTCATATTCACAACACGTTGAAGTTGATCAATTATCAGTAGTCACCAGAAGAGTCAAGCACTCTCTTAATAAACATCTAATGTAGTCCTGTATCAAAGTAACTTTTAGTAATTCTTTGTTTACAAGTGCTGCTTTGGTATTTAAATAGTCGTGAAACAAAGTACGGCAAATTAAGTTACTGCACTGTGTTAAATTGTAAACAAAAAGGCAAGATATTATAAGATTACTTCAAATCAGTAAAATTTCAAATACTGTGTTTTGTTTTTTTGTTTTTTGTTTTACTAATTAGCCTGCAGTGGAGGCATATATGGTAACACAACAGTCTTCTAAGCGATTAAGTGACTTAGTGTTCTGGCAACAATTTCTGCTTGAGGAGTGGAGGGCCCTGTTCCTCTCTCCTGATCCCGAAGCTCGAGTCTCTTCCGGGAAGCCTCAGCTTTGTAGATGGTTTCCTTCAGCCTTTTCTTTCTCCTTCTTCATCCTATCCTCTTTATCACTCACATCACTTCCACTAAGAATTTTACAATCTGGTCAAATTCCTCATGGTGTATTTTCAGCGTATTTAGCTTCATCTCCTACTGCACGGTTACAACGAGAAGTTTGCACCCAGCCTCTTGTTTTGCCTTCCTGGTCGACTATTATATGTACACTTCATCATTTTTTTCTCTCTTTATTTCTTGAAGCACAGTTTTAGTATCAGAAATCTCCAAATTCTACTCTCGCTGAAGGCGTAACTTGAACCGTGCCAAAGAGAGCAAAGTGACATGCATTCTGGCCATCACTCACCCACGTGACCGAAGCCACAGCCGGGGCTGGGTCTGCTTTGGGGTGTTTCGCGTGTAGATCTGGCTCTGCTGGAAGTGCTTCTGTGTCCTCTTCTCTCCGCGAGGGCGGAGCCTCAGAATGCTTCCTCTCTCCTTAGGTTTTAGCTTTTCTTGGCCTCCCTTCTTGAGTCTCTCCTTTCAGAAGTGCGGCTGCATTTCACGTTCAGGGGCGTGCTCTTCTAAATCATCTCACGGGCGACGGTCGCTTTTTGTGTTTTTGACACTGACCCCAAGTTAGAGCCACTTGTGCACGTCTGCAGCCAACCACATCCCTTATCTTGAATCGGCTTTGAGAAACCACATCTTCGTTGCATCGTGTAACTTTTCTCTGATCTGTTGAGCTGGACCCGTTTTATTAATGGTTCTCGAGTCACTCTTTGTAGACTTGAGCCAGGGGTTCTTTTATGCAGTTTAGTTGAAACCCGGACCAGTGATCTCAGAAATTTCGAGTGGCCCTAATTCAGTGGCTCAGAAACACGAGGGTGCAGCAGAAGCACCCCAAGGGCTGCTGCTGGGTCCCGCCCGCAGAGCTTCTGCTTCAGGGTGTCTGGGCTGGGGCCTGAGAGTCTGCACTCCGGACCCATCACAGCGCTCCTCCAAAGAGCGCACTTGAGAACCACTGCCCCTAGGTATGTGCTGACCTGTAGCCACTAGGCATATGTGACTATTTACATTTCAGTTAATGAAAATGAAATAAACATGTCAAAAGCAGAATCTCTGTCACACTTGCGATATTTCATGTGCTCAAGAGGCAGCGTGCGTCGTGGCTACCGTATCGGACAGCACCCATCTACAACCTTTCCGTTGTGCCAGAAAGTGGACTGAGCGGAGCTGCCCTAGGTTAGCTCTGGGCTGATCCACCCGGCTGTTGGCAGGTTCCTCCTATGGGCTGATTCTCTACTCTGTTAGCCCGCGAAGACTTGTCCGCTAGTGCACCGCATACGTTTGGTTTAAGCTTAGCGCAGGGAGTTCCCTCTGGCCGTCGGTCTCTGCCCCTCCACTCCCACCACCGTAATCCTAGCCCTTCGCACGTCCTTCCCACGTAGTTTACCTCCCCCTCCTCTTTCCTCCCCTGCTCCCAAAGAATCCATGTGTCTTCCTGAAATCCTTCTTTGGTCCTGCCCTTTAAGAACACCGTTAGTGCCTACTACTGGGTCTACACAGACCTCCGCTGAGCAGTCAGAGTCTTCCCTGACTCCACAAAGCCCCTTTCCTCGGCTGACCAGTTCGCACGCTGGTCCCTGACTGTCCCTTGCCGATCCCTGCCTCCCTGCCCACCCTTAGGTTGTCCCCTCCTCCCTTCACCACCCACCCACACATCCATCCATCCATCCATCCATCCATCCATCCATGATCACTCTCCACCGCCCGCTCCCATGCCCCCGCTTCCGAGAGGCTGAGGGGTTTGAACTCTCTAGATTGCATCATGGGATGAAATGAACATCGCTGAGGAATCTTGTGGGCACCTTACTTTAAAAGTGTTTTTTTCGGGGTGTAAAATTAACGTGTTAATTTTGGAAAAATTGGAAAATACAAATGTAGTAAAAGGTAAGAAAATGCGTCAGTATTTTACACCAAGAGAGTCACTTAATATCTTGTCTTTTTGGGGATGTAAATTTTTTACACTGTGACGATCATACCGTGTGCTGTATCGTGCAATTTTATATTCCTATTTTTTCACTGTTACACGTGGTTATTACAGGTTTTTGCAAAGATACTTTATACTGGTGGTAGTATATTTTATTGTGTAATTTCATCATAATTTACTTAACCTTCTTTCAGTTATTGGGAATTGAGTCAATTTCCGAATTTTCAGTATTGTAAATAATGTTGTGATGAGCAACTTTGTGAATAAAATGATTTTGTGTACTTCACATTACTCCCATAGGATGGGCTCTCAGTGCCAAATTGCCAAAGGCATCTCGATTTCAGTCCTTGCCCCGCTCTCCTGCTTCCTTAAGATAGTAAAACTGAAAATAAAGCAAACAAGCATCCAGAGTATACAAACCTTAAAAACAAACAAAAACCCTAACCCTCACAATAATCGGTGACAGTGGCATCCTGTATGAGCTTTGAGTTCTTTGCTTAATGACCTTGATCACTGTTCTCTCGGTACGATTGTTGGGCATTTGTATTTCTAGTTGTGTGAATTTGCCTTTAAATTTTAGGTTTCGCTTTTATAAGTAATCAAACAAATTGCTCTTTTCCTACGTGATTTTTTCCCTGTCTTTTCCTGTTAAACATGGAGACCCTTGCCAATCTGGAGATTTAATAAATATTCATATTCCTTAAAAAAAAAAAAAGTAAAAGAAGAAAATTTTTTTCATTGTGATGAGAACTCTTAGGATTTACTTTCTTAACAACTTTTCTATAAAACATACAGTAGTGTTAATTAAATTTTAGGTTTCGCTTTTATAAGTAATCAAACAAATTGCTCTTTTCCTACATGATTTTTTTTCCTGTCTTTTCCTGTTAAACATGGAGACACTTGCCAATCTAGAGACTTAATAAATGAATTCATATTCCTTAGCTTTTCTTGTGGTTGGTTTTTATACTTAATTTACCCTGTCTCTCCACCCCATTATCAGAATAGTATATAGTCGTCTTGTAAAATTTGGAAGATGCAGGAAGTGGTGAGGGTGAACACAAGCGCGCCCCCAGAGCGTGGCCGCTGCTGCCGTGGGGAACGTCGCTTTCTGCTGTTTCTCCTGCCCACGTCCACGTGCACAGATATGAACACGTTCACCTTGACGTAGCTCACATCTACCACGTAGAATCCCGTGTCCAGCTGTTTTGGTCTAAAGTAACGTTAGCCTGCTTTTTCATGTTGTTGACAGTTCTTGGTTTGCAGTTGTCATGACTGCACCACCATTCCTACATTAATCTTTTTGTTTTTGGACTGAAATTCTCAAATTTTTGTATGCACTTTTAAAAAATTGTGGTAAAATACACATAACATCGGATGTACCATCTCACACGTTATTAGGTGTACAGTTCTGTGGCGTCAAGCACAGTCACGTCACAGTGTTAGGCCGCTGTTGCCAGCATCCATCCTCAGAACTCTTCCTCTTGCAAAACCAAAACTCTGTCCCCATCCAACCGTCACTCCCCATTCTTCCTCTCTCCCAGCCCCTGGTAGCCACCATTCTACTTTCTGTCTCTCTGAATTCGACTACTTTACAGACCTCATATAAGTGAAATCACACACTTACTTGCATTTTGTGTCTGGCCTCTTTCACTTAGACTATCCACTAGGTTCACCCATGTCGTAGCAGGTGTCTGAATGTCCTTCCTTTTTAAGGCTGAATAATGTTCCGTGGTGTGGGTAGACTGCATTGTTTATTCGTTCATCCCCGATGGGCGCTTGGGGAGTTTCTGCCCTTAGGCTCTCGCAAATAATGCTGCTCTGAACGTGGGTGTACAGATACCTGTTCGAGTGTCTGCTTTTAATTCTTCTGGGCAGATACCCAGCCCACGCTCATCTCTAATCACTTCAAAATGGTGGGGAGGGGACTTCCCTGGTGGCGCAGTGGTTAAGAACCCGCCTGCCAGTGCAGGGGACACAGGTTCGAGCCCTGGTCCGGGAAGGTCCCACATGCCGCGGAGCAACAAAGCCCATGCGCCACAACTACCGAGCCTGCGCTCTAGAGCCCGTGAGCCACAACTGCTGAAGCCCATGTGCCGCAACTACTGAAGCCCGCGTGCCTAGAACCCGTGCTCCGCAGCAGGAGAAGCCACCTCAGTGAGAAGCCCACGCACCGCAATGAAGAACAGCCCCCGCTCGCCGCAACTAGAGAAAGCCCGTGCACAGCAACCAAGACCCAACGCAGCCAAAAATAAATAATAAATAATTTTTAAAAATAAATGGTGGGGAGTGTGCTGAGAGGTGAGCAAGGTGACTCACCCCGGCTACAGGGGGCAGAATTTCTCTGAACTCTAGCAAGGGGCTGGCCCTTCCCCCTCAGGCCAACCTCAGTGATGCCTGCCAGGCGCCCCAGCTGTCATACCTCACTGTGTGAGAATTTGGGGGTACACATTCCTAAATGAGGCTCAGCCAGCCCCTTCTCCTTGCCCAAGTCCAACCTGCAGGTTATCGCTCCTCTGAGGAGTCTCAAGCTCTGGCCTGGGCTCGGGTGTTGGGCTGGAACCCAGCTGCCCATTTCGGCCTCCACCCAGGGTCTCTTTGGGCCTTAGGTACAGCCCGTTGTGGTTGAGCCTGCTCTCAGCTTAGCCCCTTCCCGCCCCGATGCACTCGGTGTCCCCTTGGCTCTTCTGGGCAGTCTCTCTCTTCTCTGAACGAGACCTTGAAGCTGAGAGGGCTGCGTCACTAATTGGGGCCCTCGGGTCACCCACACTTGCTGAGACGCTCAGAGCCCTCCACGCGCTACTGAAGTTCCTGCTGGTGTCTCTATCATTTACCTACCTGCTGGGGCAGAGGCTGCCTTCCTGTCGAGCGTCTGATGTGGTAGGGAGCCCACCTTCAAGGGCTTTTCTTCGGGACACAGTTTCCTGCCCAAGATCCCCGGCAGCCAATGGCACCAGTCACCGGAGGATGTCCTTGTTTGGCTCTGGATTCCAGACGACGGTTTTAGGCCTCTGATGGGGACGAGCCCAGGCTGGAGGAAACAAACGTGGCTTGGGTTGGCTCTGAATGAGGTGTCTGGGAGACCACCTGCGGGTGCCCACACACGATCCCAGGCAGGAGGAGCAGAGACCCCCCCCCCCCCACCGCCGGCGGGGAACAAAGCCACCAGGTCTAGCGTACTGGGCACCTGCTAGGAAGCAAGAGTTAGGATGCGGACAGAGAGAGGGGCGAAGGCCAAGGGTTAACGACCGCTTTTGCTTTTTCCTGCCTGTGACAGTCAGGGACTGTGATGTATGCTGGCAAGATGGTTTGCAGCAGGACCCAGGCTGACATCTACAAAACCCTTGTCCTAATTTATCGTCGTTTCCAGTGTGTTTGGGAAAGAACCTTTTGCAGGGGATTTGTATTCAAAACTCATTATTTACTTAACAGGTTTTATCAATTAATCTCTTCCACACTAGTGAAAAGGTGGCCTTGTATGTGTGTTAAGGGCAGCATGAGTTACTGTATGAATAAATCATACACATTTGCCATTATCAGTGTGCGAAATTCTTGCTGCGACTTCAGGACTGCTCACTGCTGCCTTAAGATACCGCTAAATGGAGGCCTTTGGCAGATCTTAGAGCCGCGGCCCAGGTGCGCAGCCCAGGTGCGCAGCCGGGTGAGGGCAGAGCAGGTGCGCCGTGGGACGGGCGCAGCGCCTTTCCCTGTGCTGATCCTTCTCCCGGTTTGCCCTGCAGTTAGAGACTCCCCAGAAAGGAGGAGGTAGGGTGGCCAGTCAGGTGAGCCCGTGTTTAGGGAGACCAGATACGCGATAGCGACCGCTTAGAGGAGGGCTGACTTGTCTTCTCGAAGAAAAGGGGTGAGTTCCCGGGGTCCCAGCTGGAAAAGTCACCATTCAGTACCTTGACTTAAAAGTGCCTTGGTGAGGCCTGCCTCGCGGATGGCCTTCAGTGAAGACTTGGAAGGTCTTTGGGGATCAAAGTGAGGATACTGGAAGACACATCATCCATTTCCAAATGGGTCAGGGCAGGCTGGATGGATTGGGTGACCCTAAGCAGGTGAGGTATGTCCCATGTATTTATCTGCTGGCTTGTTTACTGTGACCAGGTAATACATGTGTGCGGTACAAAGTTTGAAAGGCACAGACGTGTGCGATGAAGAGTCATTTTCTCTTCCATCCCGTCCCCAGCCCCCGCCCCCGCCGTCCGCCGAGGCAAGCATGGTTCCAGATTTCTTGTGAAATGGTGTAATTTGAGAAGGATAAACGTAGTTAGTCCTAACAGAGGGGGCGGGGGCCCAGATCCAAGGTGCTGGGTTGGGGGGTGACCCCAGAAAGCAGTCACACGGGCAAACCTTCAGCATTTTGGCCAGCAGCTTGGTATGGGGACCTGGGGTGACATAGCTGCGGGCTACATAAATGGGCGTCCAGGAAGAGGGAGGTGGTCACCCCACGGCCAGCCAGAATCGTGCTTAGCCGGGGACCTGGAGCGGTCACGGAAACGTGGACCAACAAAAGACCCAGCGTGTCCTGTGAGGCAAACAGCTGAAGGAGGGATGTTCAACTTGGGAGAGAAATGACTTGGGAGCAGGCGGAGGGGGCCGATGGGGAGCAGTGCAGGGCACTGTCTTGAAATCTCTGCAGAAGCATCATACGAAAGTGGGACTGGACCCTGCTTGCTAATGGGCCCAAAGGAAGAAGCAGCACTGACGCTGGAGGGAGACAGATGGCGGCTCAGTGGAAGGCTGAACTCTCCAACAGCGACTCCGGGTTGGAAGAGCTTGCTCCTAGGTGTGGTGAGCGCTCTGTCACCTGAGGTATGTAAGCAACACCTAGGCCGGCGGTTCTCAACGGGGGCGACTCTGCCTTCGGTGACATTTGGCAGTGTCTAGAGTCACCTTTGGTTGTCACAACTGGGGGCGGGGTGCTGGCACTGAGTGGGGAGAGGCCAGGGCTGATAGGACGCATGCACAGGACAAAACCCAGCTGGCCCCCCCAGGGCAGGAGTGCCGAGGTCCAGAGACCCTGGCAGGCAGTCATTTGCCGGAGCAGGGCTAAACTCCCCAAACCCCTTCTGTCTCTGACACTTTTATGATTTGGGGAATACACCCTCAATTATTAAAATAATGTGCTGACTATGTAAGGGGAGTGGCCCTTTGCAAATAACCCTGAAAATGATCTTTCAGGAGGGCAAGGAGCTTTCAAATACAGATGAAGATTTTCAAACAACAAGAAGTTTCTCTAGTAGTAATTGATTGAATTTCTTCCTTCTTCCTGTCCAGAGAGATTTTTCCCATCTCAGTTTTCTCTCTGATCGCAGAGGAGTTATATATACTAGGTAATTTCTTTTAAAAAATAAGATTGGATTCCTCCCCTATTGCGAAAGTATTTACATATTCATCCCAGAAAAATTAGAAAAATGTACAAAGCAAAGACAGTCTAACTCCACCGTTAACTCGGCATAGCCCTCCCTTCCTGTGCACAATATATGCGACCATTGGACCCTGTTCTGCATCCTGTTTTTCTCCATACTGTTTTACAACCTGCTTTTCATGCTGCATGACTTCTAAGGTCTTCCCCAACCCCAGCTTTCTCTGTATGACACGATGTGAGCACGTGATGCTGTTTCCTGGAGGACAAAGCCGGAAACCTCGGTGTGTCCTTCGTCTCCCGTGGCACCTAATCCATGTGAATATTTCTACAAAGGTTAACATCAAGACTGCTGCTCTCCCCAGCCTTGACCTTCATACCGTCCATGCCACCATCTCCAATCCCTTGGACACGCAGCCACTTCCTAAGGGGTCTCACACAGTTCTGATCTTTGCAAAATGCAAATCTGATCGTGTCACTGTTTTCACCTCCCTCACCTCCAAATGTTTCAGTGGCTTCGCAGTGAAACAAGGACATGCAGAGAACACTTCAACCTGGCCTGCGTGTAGACCCTTCGTGGTATGGCCCCTACAGACCTGCCACGTCTCCCCCATCCTGACTCCTCTGTCCTCGAGGCCAGCTGGACCCTCCCATCCCAAGAGCATCCTTCCCCGCTGCATCATACCCACCCCACTCCCTCGTAGCCCTCAGCTCACTTGTACTTTCACACTCATTTCGGGAATGACTTCATTTGTATCTGTTTTCGCGGGAAGCTCCATGGGGGCACAGAGTGTCCATTTTTGCGCCCTTATCTCCTAGTGCCTAGCACATGGTAGCACACACAACAAATGTTCGTGGGATAAATGAGCGCCTGTGTAAGTATTAATGTAACGCTAAAGGATTCAATTGCAGGAATGGAATCTCCAGGTCAAAGGCACGCGTGGAAGACATTCGTCATAATTTTGGCCACCAGCATCGTAAACGTCTTCCTCTGCTGCAGCAATTCCCCACGCTCTTTTTTTGGGTGGGAGGCACAGCCCACTTGCCATCGGAGAGGCAGAAAATATCGGGTCCCCCCCTTCCCTGTGGCTTCCTTGTGGCTGGAGAGCGGGTATACAACGTCTACCCAGCTGAGCAGACACACTTCTCCCCACTTTGCCACAGGAGGCAAAGGAGGGTGGCATGGCACAGCACACAGGCTCTGCGCTCACAGCCGGCCAGCAGCGGCTACCCGCGTCCCGCAGGGACAACGGCCATGTCACTGCCAGGCTGCTCTGTGGTGCGATTTTGGTTATGGTCATGGCAGCTGCCTGGTCACCTACGTCCCTACGTGAGCCTGAGACAGCAGTCTTCCCTGGGACTCAGTGAGTTACTCAATAACCTGGAAAAAAGAAAAAAAGCCAGAATCTTTTCTGCTTAAGTTAACCAGAGCCAGTCAAGCAGCTGGGGCTCCTGACTCATGCAGTCTGTGCACGTGGCAATCTGGAAGCTGGTGCCAAACTGGCCTCCAAAGAGGTGGCCCAAATTTACACTCCCATCAGCAGAGCAGGGTACCCGGGTTGATACCTCTCCTCTGGTACACCTTCTGGCACTTTGCAGTGACCTTGTTCTCAGGAAGGGGGCATTTCCTATTCACTTCTCTATGCTAAGCTTCTAACCCAGTGCCTGGCACATTTTAGGCACATACGTGTTTGCGAAATGAATGAACGAAAGGAATTTCTAAAACAGAATTCGAGGAAGACCGAAGGCGTCTTGAGGGCATTGAGAGAGACTCCGAGTTGGGAGGACGCCCAGGCAGCTCCTTATTCCACGAGGGGGCGCTGAAGCGCCGAGCCCGGAAGCCGCCGGGCCAAGGACTCGCTGGTACCCGAGCGGGCAGGCCTCGGACCCAGGTCCACGCGTCTCTCCTGCCGCCACCTCCGATCCGGTTCTCCGTGGCCCCGCTGCAGGGGCTGCTGCGTGGGCATCGTTCCTCTCCTTGGGTCTCCCCACCCAGGAGGTAGATTTCAGCTGAAATAATGTGCAAACGAGCCAACTCAAAGCTGCGGAGCTGCCAGAATGTCAACTTGTGAAAGGGGAAAGGCTGGTGACCCACACGTTCGGAAAATCGCCTTTGTATGTACCTGGAAGGCGCACACGTGTGTGTGTGTGTGTGTGTGTGTGTGTGTGTGTGTGTAAGGATCAAGCGCCGGCCCCTCTATGGCCGTATTTTTCATTTCCCTTTATGCTTTGTATTGCTTTCAAATCAAAGGGAAGCTGTGGCAGAGAACCTCTTGCCCCGAGCTGCATATATGAAAATGAACAAGGTTCTGGGAGCCGTGTGTTTTCAATAATGGATCGGCCGTGCCGCCCTTGCTCGGAAATGAAGCGAGACTGTTGCTAGGTTGGAGGTAAAAGGCAAGGGGTGGGGGTGGGAGCGCTAATTCCAGCGGTTTTACCACATCTCCCCAACTATCCATTTAAGCATCACCACCTGGTAGAATGAGAATCAATTCCAAGCCCAACCTTCTCTCTATGTAAAGGATTTTTTTTTTTGACGTTTCCATCATCACGGCTTGATAAAGAAAAATATTCACAAAGCCGAGTCCGTTTTGAAGAGAACGTCTGTAAAATTGGGTCAGCAGACACGTTGCACGTTGGCACACAAGACGAAATATAACCCTGGTCTGGTCGGAGCTTCACAGCCGCAGGGAAGAGCTTTGTTTCCACGTGGCGCGCCTGGATTTGTGCCTTTCGGCTGCGATCCTCCCACCCAGCCCGGGCCCCGGGGCCGCCGGCGTCGCTCCTCCCTGCAGCCGCCGGGGCCTGGCTCGGGCTCTGGCCGGCGGTGGAGACGGCGTGCGGTTCCTCGGGCGACCACTGGAGGCCGCTGTGGCACCAAGAACACGCGGAGGGCGCCCAGCTGGCGGAGCGGGCGTCTTCTAGAAGTAATGACTGTCACACTCGCACACCGACTGTTCTCGAATTCTAGTCCAGGATTTAAAAGACACTGTTATGAATTAACGAGAAGAAAAGACTCGGCAGATGAAGCGCGGGTCTCGGATTCCCTGGGGTTGTTTTCTAACTACTCTCTAACTCATTTTCCCCCCTCTGGGACTGGGTCTCATTTGCATGCCATGAGATGCAGGCTTTATATATGGTGAAAACGCCCTCCAAAAATGACACAAGAGGAAGAAAAGCCGCGGCTGCAGCCTGTCATATGTATCCCCCAATACTTTTGCAAAGCAGGATATTTTACTGTTTTCTCCCTCAACCAGTTTTGGCGGCAGGTGCCAGCCACCAGGTGGGCTGCAGGAATAGGGTTGCCTGATAAAATCCAGGACGCCTGGTTAAATACGAATTTCAGATGAA
>NW_021146279.1:0-25000 GCF_002837175.3 Physeter macrocephalus
CCGCGGGGAAACCGCGGAGCCGCTTGCGGGCTCAGCTGGAAAGACGAAGGAGAAACGTCAGCCACAGGCAGGAGGAGGAACATGACCTGTGTGTTTGCAGCCATGACCCAGGGCGCCCTGGCACCCTGGCCAGCGTCTATGCAGAGAGCAGAAGGTGACCACACAGAAATCTCTTGCATTCCTATACACTAACAACGAAAGATCAGAAAGAGAAACTAAGAAGGTGACCACAATCGTAGCGGCAATAGTAGAGGGCAACTGGGGACTGACCATATCTACCTTTTCAATTATCACCCATAATATGATTCCCAAATTTAGAGCCCAGCCCTGACCTCTCTTCACATCTCCAGACCCACGTCTCCAACTGTCTCTTTAAAACATCCACGTAGGTGTCTATAAGCATTTCGAACCCAGTGGGTCCAAGACCGAAGTCTGAATCCCCTCAGGAGACTTGATCCTCCTCCAGGCTCCGTTGCAGTGGCGCCGCCATCGTCCACCCGGCCGCTCACACCAGAAGCTGGGAGGCCTCCTTGATTCTTCCCAGGGTCTGGCCGCCAGAGCTTGAGCCCATTTGCCGTTCTCCGCGTCCATGGCTTCCACCTGGAGCAAGCCAGCGTCATCACTGGACGTCTGTAAGAGCCTCCTGGGCTGCCTCCTTGCTTTCCTTGTTGCCCCACCCCCAGAGTTCAGCCTCCACGCAGCAGATCGAATCACTACTTTAAAGCCAAAGTCCGAAGGCACCCCACGCACTGAGGATCCATTCCAGCTTCTGGAGGATGGCCCCCTCGGGCAGTGGCATCTGGTCCCTGCCCACCTCTCCTTTCTCCTGCAGACACTTCAACCTGCAGTGAAAACTCTGCTTCTGTGATTTCCATTCCCACCGAGTTCTCTTGCATCTGCTAGTACTTTCCAAAGAGAAAGCAGGTTTTCTTTCAGGCTCAGATGCAAGATAGAGTTTGGCTTATTTCCCAAGAAGGCCAAACTCCAAGCCAATCTTGTAACATCTTTTCACATTCTTGAAAAGCAACCGCTGGTCCCCAGTCAGGCTCCCCGCCCCCGCGCTCCCCACCCATGTCCCTTCTGCACTGTCCGCAGCCTCTGGTCACTGCCGCAGCTGGGCTCTGCCCCTTCAGAAGCCAATGCTCCAGCGAGGGCAGTGGATTTACGGTGCAAGGTTACACAGAGCGTAAATCTGGGCCTCAGGAATCAAGGGCTGTGACATTTTTACAGCCTCCTCCTCCAAGCCCCTGCGTGGATATGAAGCAACTGGAGGGAAGAACATCTGGTTTCACTTTTTTTATTCACTACCACAGCTCCCATCTGACAAAACCCTCGATCTTGCCAGGGTTCTGGTGGCTGGCGTGATGAATGAGCAGTGGGGCAGCTCTCGGCTAGAGATCTTGCTTTTCCTGTCTCATCACGGGGCAAAGAAACCGCCAGGAATGAAGGGATCACCACTGCTGCATTGAAACAAAGCATGTGGCTGAGTCGAGGCCGGGGTGGCAGCCTGCCAGCTTGCCAAAGATACGGAGGGGCATTTCTGGGGGAGGGAGCGAGGGCCGCGGCCTCGCCGCTAACAGGGGGCGTGGCCGGGACTCGTGTGATGGATGCTGGGACTTGTAGTCTCTGCGGGCAAGATGGCCGTCGGTGAGAGGCTCTGGGACAGGACTTAGCAAAGGGAGGCTTCCCGTGGTGGCTAAAGGTAGCACTGGAGGAAGGCACACCGAAGATAAGAAGCCGTTCAGATGACTTATCTCGTGTTCAGCGTGGCTCGCCCAGAGCCCCACCTCATGACAGAGGCTTACTTCTCATCTGATGGAGACAGCCCTGCTGGAGCCAGGTAGAAAAAAAACGTGTCCCTCCTCACCCGTTCAATCAGTAGCCAGTCCAGGTAACAGGCCAGCAGGCATGATCAGAACAATCAGAAGAGGTTCCCCTGAAGGATGCCCCCTGCAGTGAACGGACCCGACCCCGACCATTGGCTCTCCCTGTGCCTACTTAACTATGTACAGCCCGGTCAAACCCAGTGATCGGAGTCCTAATCCTTCATCACCTGCTCCCCACCCTGTGCACTGGCCAGAATATGCCAGGAAAGACAGAAAGCAAAAAAAGTCCAAGCAGAGCACTGTACTGGGGCCCTGGGAGGACAGCCCAAGGGGCCAGATCTGCCCTCGGATCTCCAGTCCACTGTCTCCAGGATTCCAAAAGCACACACCCCAGACTGAAATACCACGGCGGTCCTCACAGCCTATTAAACAAGCTCCTCTCATGTGGAGGAAAGGGAACCCTCCTACACTGTGGGTGGGAATGTAAATGAGTTCAGCCACTATGGAAAACAGTATGGCAGTTTCTCAAAAAACTAAAAATAGAACTACCATATGACCCAGCAATTCCACACCTGGGTGTATATCAGAAAAAAAACAAAAACACTAATTTGAAAAGATACATATGGCCCAGTGTTCATAGCAGCATTATTTACAATGGCCAAGATATGGAAGCAGTGTAAGTGTCCAGCAACAGATGAATGGATAAAGAAGAGGTGATATATAATGGAATATCACTCAGCCATAAAAAAAGAATGAAATTCTGCCATTTGCAACAACATGGATGGACTTGGAGGGCATGATGCTAAGTGAAATAAGTCAGACAGAGAAAGACAAATACTGTATGTTATCATTTACATGTGGAATCTAAAAAATAAAACAAGCTAGTATAACAAAAAGGAAACAGACTCACAGATATAGAGAACAAACCAGTGGTTACCAGTGGGGAGAGGGAAGGGGGGGAGGGGCAAGATAAGGGGAGGGGAGTAAGAGGTACAAACTAGTATGTGTAAAATAAGCTACAAGGATATATTGTACAACACAAGGAACATAACCAATATTTTATAGTAACTATAAAAGGACTATAACCTTTAAAATTGTGAATCACTATGTTGTACACCTGTTACTTATATAATATTGTACACCAACTATATCTCAATAAAAAAGGGCAAAAAAAGCTCCTCTCTACAAACGTGCTTTTGTAGCTCTATCTCACTACCCTTCCACTCACATCCTAAATTCTGGCCAAGAAGGTTATTTGCTAATGTGGATGGTGACCTTTTATGCTGTACCATGGGCTGTGCTAGGCATTAATGCCCTTTATCTCCCTCAATCCTACATCACTTCTAGAAGGTAGGTACCATTATGTCCATTGTTCAGATGATGAAATGGAGGCACAGAAGTTAAGGTCTCTACCACCTACCAGGAACCCACTCTCTCCTCTTGGCTCCCCGAAGGCCACAGTTTCTGGATTTTCTGTCCCCTCTCTGGTTGCCCCATTCTTGGTCTTCTTTGCTAGACTGTCTTCCTCTACACAAACCCTAAACAAAGGAGTTCCTCTGAGCTCTACCTGGGCACTTTGCTCCCCTTATTTTATGCCCTTTGCTGGGTGATCTCATCTGCACCCATAGTTTTCATGCTCACAACCCCCAGATTAACACCACGTCTGTGGTGCACCCCTGCCAATTTGAAATATCCATTTCGCGTCCCAAAGGCCTCTCACTTCTGACACGTCCTGACTCTACTCTTCCTCCTCCACGTCACATCCTTTCTGGATGTCTCAGCTCAGTCTAATTACAGTTTCCAAATCACACTGACTCTATGAGCTTCATGTCTCCAGATCTGTGCCCTATTTATTCTATCTGCATTAGGGCCAGATTACGACCCCTTTCCTTTCTCACCTGGGTCACAAAATAACCTCTTATTTTAAGAACATCACAAAGGGATATCGAAATTATGTTCACAAGTTCTTTGATGTGCCTTCCTTCCAAAGGTGGGGATCTAATTCCTTTGCCCTTGAAAGTAGCCTGGACTTGGCGACTTTCTAGCAAACAGAATGTGGCTGCAGGGATGGTACAAGGTCATGTCACGGAAGGCATCAGCACTGTCCCCATCAGCTCAGGCTGCCATAACCAAATACCATGGACCGGGTGGCTCAAACAACAGGCATTTATCTCTCACGGTTCTGGAGGCTGGCAAGTCCAAGATCAAGGTGCCCGCAGATTCGGTGTTTAGTGAGAGCTTGCTTCCTGGCTTGTAGAAGCTGCCTTCACCCTGTGTCCTCACATGGCAGAGAGAGCAAGGGCTCTGGTGGCTTCCTCGTCTCAGAAAGGCACCAACCCTTTCAGGTTAGGGCCCCACCCCATGACCTCATTTACCCTTAATTACCTTCCAGAGTCCCCATCTCCAAATACAGCATACGAATCTGGGAGGAGGGGACAAAAATATGCAGTTCGTAACAGACACTCTGGCCTCACTCTCCTGGATCACCCATTCTGGGGTGACCCGGCAGCTACGTCACGTAGCCTGTGGCGAGGTTGACAGGGAGAGGAACTGACCGTCTGTCTGCCGATGACAAGCACCAACTTGGCAGCCGTGAAACTTAGCCACCTTGGCCTTCCGATACTGTAGCCTCAGCCAGCATCTTCACAGCAACCTCACGGAAGGCCCCGAGCCGGAACCCCTCAGCTGAGCAGCTCCAGAAATCCTGACCCAAAGAAAAACGCGCTCTTATTCTAAGGCACTGTGTTTTGAAGTGATTCATGGTGCAGCAAAGATAACTAAACCCTTCTTCCCTATCCCCTGATTACAGCCAGAGCCCTATTTTCAAAATGTAAGTAGGTTATGTCATTCCCTTACTTAAAATTATTTTATGGCTTTCAAAACCTCCCAACGAACAGTGAAACTGATGAAAACAGCATTCCAAGCTCCTTCAGGACCCGGCCTCTTGGCCTCATCACTCGGGAGCTCCAGCAGGCCAGAGAGATTTCATCTCTGATGCCCCTCCGCCAGAAATCCTCCGCGAAGTGGTAGACAACAGTCGTAAGAGCTGCATATACCTTTATCAACACGCTGATTAACACCTGCCAGTCCGTCGCCCATTCGGGCCCAGGGAAGATTGTCTTTTACATCTACCTCCACAGCACGAGGCAGTACTGAGCCCACGGGAGACACCCACGAGGTAATTTTGATGGGATAGAATAAAATGAGCAGAAAAAAAATTATCTTAACTATCTGATTTCAAGAGCAACCACCAACTGAATCAAAGAGCACAATTCCATTAGACCTTTCTCTGTCAACTCATCTGGATAAACCGATGTTTGCTGGCGTCCCTAGGTCGATTTCTGGAGGCTGGAAGCTTCGGGAACAAATTCTGACCGTTTTGCGTTTCCCTTCGGCCAGCGGCGAGAAAAGCCCCTGTGGTGCTTCTTGCTCCCCCCGCCCCCCAACCATGGCCCTGATACCCTAGGTTTCCCTTCAGGTGGCCCTGACACCTGACTGCCGTTTGAAACTGTCCGGGAACGTGGAACACGGAGATTTCAGGTCGAGTGTGGGTTTCAGGGGCATGTCTGTGAGAGGCAAGGACAGGCGGGTCCGAAGGAAGCATTTACTGGGACCACCGCGATTTGCTGGGATGTTACGAGGTGCACAGACCCGGAGATCATTTAGATGTGTAAGCAATTAGAGGGGGAGGAAAAGTGAGTGGTATTTGGTACTGTTCGTCTGAGTGATCCATTTTTTCACATATGTTGGGAAATACCTGTTTTAGTCACTCTTATGGAAAAAAGATTTGTGAGCCAGCACGACTGGAGGTCTTCCAGGAGGTCATTTAGATTGGTGATTGCTTCACCAAGGTGGAGGGCCCGAGGGTTTAATACTTAGAAAAAAATCTGACTTCCTCAGCCTGGCTGACGCGGGTCCACAGAGCTGCCTGGAGCCCAGACCGACGGCTCTGGCCTCCTCCTCTTACTCAGCCCGCGGCCCCATTCCACCACGTGTGGCCGTCACCTGGGCCTCCCTTCCGTTCCTCCGAGGCGCTGGGCACCCTTAGGTCGCCTCCTCCTCTGAAGTTTGGCACGGCCGGGTCCTCCCAGCGGTTCAGTCCGCCGTCAGCATCACCTCCTCAGAAGCTTACCCCCAGCACCGTCTTTCCCAGGGAGCCCGTCCCTCTAAGTCAGGCGGCAGCCAGGAATTTGCATTAGGTAAAGGAATGCTGACAATAACAGCTACGAAAGCGCAAGGAACTCCCACTTCTTCGTGCCAAAACTTGTGTCCACTGGGCAGTGGCGGTGGAGGGGGGAGGGGGGAGGAGTTCTCCTTCTTGCTTTCAGCTCTTGGTCTGCAATGAGTGCCTTCAGGGTTTGCTCCACCAAGGAAACTGAAGGGGAAAAATCCAAAACGTCCGGGTTTACTATAATGTTAATGGTTTATTTTATCCTCAAGTATGGGCCTGGTTGCCTTTAATTAGAAAAAACCTGAAAGAAGCTAATGGCTTCAACACTAGCAGCTATACTCTTCCACAGCTGCCTCACCTTGAGGCCAGGGGGTGGCTTTGTGCCCTGGTGAGAAAGGGAGGCGGGTGACCAGGAGGGCCTCCTTCAGTCAAGGGCAAACCTCTGGGGAAGGCTGTGGGAGTGAGTTCTTAGCTACCCACTCACGGCATCAGGGGACGGAGGCACTTTCTGGAAAGAGACTTGCAGCCAGCCAGGTGCACCCAGGCCACCTCCTACAGCTCCTGGATGTGGATCTCCTATCGCCAAGAGCCTTCACCTCACTGCGGACTGTTTCATACTCTAATTGCACCCTCTCTGTCCGCCCCATTACGAATACATGTTCTTGACAAAATTCACAGCTAGATAAGAAAGTGAACTCATCAGCCATGGCACCTCCCAGGCTGCCCCATCCAGAGGTCGCGTCAGTGGTGCGCTGGGTGACCGGCTCTACAAGGCCAGGGAATGAGGTTGCGTTTGCCCATCTCTCCAATGAAAACACTCCTTCCATGGCCGGGCAGCTAGCAAAATGTCTGAATATCTAAAAAGCCCTCCTAGGAATCCACATAACACACCAGTGCCAAACGCCTCCCCTTGAGCCCATCTCAGGCATGAGCTCCCACACCGCCCCTAAGAAAATAAAGATCAGAACTGTTTTCTAGAAGAAATCTGAAATAGTACATCAAAATCCAGATTAGAGTGAATAGTCATGAAAAAATCACCCATAGTCACGGTGAACAAACCAGTCCCTGATGTGAAAAGTGCTTTGCATGGGGCTTCCCTGGTGGCGCAGTGGTTGGGAGTCCGCCTGCCGGTGCAGGGGACGCGCGTTCGCACCCCGGTCCGGGAGGATCCAACATGCCGCGGAGCGGCTGGGCCCGTGAGCCATGGCCGCTGAGCCTGCGCTTCCGGAGCCTGTGCTCCGCAACGGGAGAGGCCACGACAGTGAGAGGCCCGCGTACCGCAGAAAAAAATAAAAAATAAAAACAAACCAAAAAAAGTGCTTTGCATGGTTAGTTCCGCTTCTCAGCAGGTTGCTGAGCGGGAGGGAAGTTTGTAGAGGGCAGGGACCTTGCCTTCTAATGTTCTTTGCCCTGCAGGTAGTAAGAAAGTGCTCAATTCACAGGGACACTCCTTTATCCTAACAGATGGAGAGACGCCTTTAGCGAGGGAATAACCAGGCTAAAAGGCACGCTTTTACAGGAGAGTTAGATCAAAGCCAGAGGCGAACCGGACCCAGATAAAGCACCAGGACCGAATCCCATGCATTTGGTAGATGCAAACAGCCTCATCTAGCCTGAGCCGGAAGGCGAAGGCCTGTGGAGACTTACCTGGCCCCAGCTCCAGCCTCAGCCACAAACTTGGACCTGCCCCAGGGGAACTGGAAATTTCAAGGCTAAGCCAGGTAGGAGGCTGTGCAGAAAGAGAGGTCAGATGTGGATGCCCCACCTCACCCCACGCCAGCAAAGCTAACCACCTTCCGTGCCAGCCAGAGGGGCAGAAAAAGACAAAACCATCTCATCTAAACGAAAAGGTCAGCAAACGGCTCGAGACCAGATGTCGCAGCCCTGCTAAGGAACGGCTCTGTGCTCTAACTCCTCCTTGTCACGGAAAAAAAGGAAAAAATACACAAAAAATAGATGTTCTGCGCCTATAGGTCACATAGATGAAAATGACGAATCTGTTGGATCATGGATTTATTGCATGAGCATTTCGTGAGCCCTTATTATGTGCAAGTAACTGTGCAAAATGCTGAGGATACAAAATTCAAGAGCAGAGTCTGAGTTCTCCTTCAGAACTCCTCTCCCCGGCGAGCAGGCCGGCCTGGTCCCTGCTCCACCAGGTACCCATGGGCGTAAGGGTCCCAGACTGAAGAGCACACAGCCAGGACACAGCAGGTGATGGAGCCTGGACGCAAAGGCAGGATTCAGCTGCACAGACAGCCCCACGGAGTGGAAGGGAAACCCAGGCAGGACACGGACACCACGGGGGTTGCTAGGGGACAAAAGAACTGAAGCCATAGCTGCCAAGACAGAGTCAGGTGGGTTTGGTGTCAAGTCAAAGACAGCACCTGGAGGATTCCAGAAGTAATAGGAGAGGAGCCTTTCTTATAGGATGCCTGGGTTCTCTCGGTTGCTAGGAAGGGAGCTGTTAAGACCACTGTCACGGGTTCAGGATCGCTCAAGGGCTCACATGCAATATTCCAGCAAATCTAATATACAGTCATTAGTATCATTACTTGGTGTGCCACTGAGAAAGAAATAAACCTTAGCCAATTGTGACTCACCACCGATTTTAAATGTATTCCAATATCAGACGTGTGAAAATAAGAAACAATGTGTATCACAGAAGCAGTGAAATATGGTAACTGGACCCAGATACTTGGATGAAATAGACAAGGGGGAAATGGACACCAGCAGTGAATTCCCAGGATAGACTGGATAAGGGCTCCCTGTTTGGGATGCACTCTCATAACACTGGGAATCCTGGTAACCATGGAGACAGGGGGGCACAGCAAAAAGAAGGGAATGGTGTGGTGGCACCGGCTTAGCAGTCTCTAAAGACAAGACAATAAGTCCATCAGGCGTCCCAATCAGCGAGTCTGTATTGCTCCATTGTTCCAGGAGTGTCTTTTCTCTCAAATCATACCCATCCTCATGGGAAAACTTCATTATGAGCTCCTGGATGTAGCTGAGCCAGGCATTAGCTATATTAGCTGCTCGGAGAGCAGACAATCAACAAACGTTTGTTGAATAATGATTTAATTCACTTAATGAGGGATTAAATGACTGGATGGATTGGGCAGTGAAATAGATGCATCTGCCTTGAGTACAGGGTCTAAGATTTGAAACGTGGTGCAGCAGAAGCTTCACTACAAGTGTTTAAGAGCGTAAAATTCTTGGGATGCAGATGGAAAATTCCCTTCAAGGAAGGAAGTAGAATGCTCAGGAAACAATGTCTCAGCCCTCTTCAGCTGTGCATGATTGATTACAGATGGGAATTAAAGATTAGGTAATTTAGGAAATAAAAAGGAAAACACCCTGTGCATTTTTATTAAATATCCTTGTTTACCTGAAGATACGTGTATGTGTGTGTGTGTATAAATATACGTATATATATATATATATACACACAATATACTATATATCATATACTACATATATACATATATACCATGAACTATATATATACCATAAACTATATATAGATCATATAGTGTAATATACATACATACATACATACAGTTGACCCTTGAACAACACAGGGTTAGGGACACCAACCCTCTGCGCCGATGAAAATCCTTGTATAACTTACATGCGGCCCTCTGTATATGCAGTCCCTCCAATTCTATGGTTCTGCCTCTGAGGATTCAAATAACCTCAGCTCATATAATATTGTAATATTTAATATTGAAAAAAATCTACATATAAGTGGACCCACGCAGTTCAAACCCATGTTGTTCAAGGGTCAGCTGTATACCATATATAATATATAATATATATATACACACTGTGTACTCTATATACCATATGCTGTGTATATACCATATCCTATGTACTATATACAAATTTTATATGTTTATATAGTAATACATACATAATGGCAGTGCATGCACTGGCTATTTCCAGATGACAAGTATACTGATTTAAAGTGATTTTAAATCCTGCAAATCAGTATCCTGACATAACCACTTGGATTCTGGAAGAACTTCCCAGAAATACGATGAAAATCACTGAAATTCCCAGTGTCTGATAGGCCCCTCATGTCAGCTTACCCCTAAGTGCCTACAGTGAGTCCATTTAGCAGCAAACCAGATTTCCCTTCATTTCATCTGATGGAGTGAGCCAGGGCGGGAGCCTCTCTCTGCCAGCGGGAGCCGGGCCGGGAGGGAGAGAAGGGCGAGCCCGGGGGGTGCGGGGAGCAGGGACCAAAGTGTGGGACCCGGGGACCCCCACTCACCCTCACTGCTCTGCTTCCTCCCCCCACCCCGCAGTTTCCCAGTATTCCTCTCACTGCACGGATGTCTTCATTTAAGAATAAACTGTCTTGGGGCTTCCCTGGTGGCGCAGTGGTTGCGCGTCCGCCTGCCGATGCAGGGGAACCGGGTTCGTGCCCCGGTCCGGGAGGATCCCACGTGCCGCGGAGCGCCTGGGCCCGTGAGCCATGGCCGCCGGGCCTGCGCGTCCGGAGCCTGTGCTCCGCAACGGGAGAGGCCACAGCGGTGAGAGGCCCGCGTACCGCAAAAAAAAAAAAAAAAAAAAAAAAAAGGATAAACTGTCTTGCATGGAGTGTGCAGGTTTTTGTTGTTTTGGGGTTTTTTTCTATAAATGTATTTATCTTGTTATTTTATTTATTTATTGTTTCTGGCTGCGTTGGGTCTTTGTTGCTGCGCGCGGGCCTTCTCTAGTTGCGGCGAGCGGGGGCTACTCTTCGTTGCGGTGCGCGGGCTCCTCATTGTGGTGGCTTCTCTTGTTGCCGAGCACGGGCTCTAGGCGCGCGGGCTTCAGTAGTTGTGGCTCGCGGGCTCAGTAGTTGTGGCTTGCGGGCTCTAGAGCGCAGGCTCAGTAGTCGTGGCTTAGTTGCTCCACAGCCTGTGGGATCTTCCCGGACCAGGGATCGAACCCGTGTCCGCTGCCTTGACAGGCGGACTCTCAACCCCTGCGAGTGTGCAGTTTTTATAACTGATCTTTAAAAGAATCAAAACTATCAGGTACCATCCTAGAAAAAATTAGTTGAAATCTACTTTTAAAGCAGAGTCTCTATTATCTCTCTCTTACCGCTCTCTGTCTATGTGTCTGTCTCTTTCTGTAACACACACACACACACACACACACACACACACACACACACACACACCCCTTCTCCCCCAAGAATGTTCTTTGCTGACCCAGGCCTCCAGGAACAGCACACTCCTCACGGAGCCTGACAGGACAGTCGTTCCGGCCCCCAGCATCCCGCAGCCCCTGACTGGGGGGCCAGGATGCGGGACGGCAGGCACCAGCGCGCACTCGGGGACACAGGGCTGCGGCAGCCACGGGCACACGTGCGCTACCAGGGCACGGACGCCAGCAGCGTTGGCTCCATGTGGAGCGCACCCTGCCAAGACGCCTCTCTCCTCTCAAGGTCAAAATAATAGATTATGAAAGAGTGGAAAAGCACTGCCCAGAAAATGGGCCATGGGGACTTTCCTCTGGGTGAGGAAGGAACACACACACACACACACACACACACACACACACACACCCCTTCTCCCCCAAGAATGTTCTTTGCTGACCCAGGCCTCCAGGAACAGCACACTCCTCACGGAGCCTGACAGGACAGTCGTTCCGGCCCCCAGCATCCCGCAGCCCCTGACTGGGGGGCCAGGATGCGGGACGGCAGGCACCAGCGCGCACTCGGGGACACAGGGCTGCGGCAGCCACGGGCACACGTGCGCTACCAGGGCACGGACGCCAGCAGCGTTGGCTCCATGTGGAGCGCACCCTGCCAAGACGCCTCTCTCCTCTCAAGGTCAAAATAATAGATTATGAAAGAGTGGAAAAGCACTGCCCAGAAAATGGGCCATGGGGACTTTCCTCTGGGTGAGGAAGGAGAAAACCAGGCAGCGAGGTCCCGCTGCGTGGGACGGGGGCTTGGGGTGTGCACCCCTGCAAGTGAAAAAAACATGACGCGGAGACAAGAGAGATGGGGCGATCAGGAGAGCCATTTCTAAGGCGTTTCTATGTGGAAGAGATGCTATCACAAACACTCACGTGTTTCACAAGAAGCAAATACCTTTCTATCATATTTCATGGCAGCTCTGGTTTTTTTATCCCTTGCAAATTAAGGTGGGACAAATGTTCTCATAAAATAAACATCTCCCTGTCTTTAAAAACCACTGATAAATAGTCCAGGCAAATGAATCCTTGTCTCTCCTCAAAAATATGGGAGGGCTGTTATTCTGGAGCAGCAAATAGAATCAGCTCCTCAAGTGCCCTGACAGAACAGAGGACCCAACTGTTCAAAGTTCTTACACCTAAGTGATGACCTTGGTCTCCCAGGATCTGAAACAGCCGTACTCAAAGGAAACACTTTGTGTACGAGGCAGTAGTAACCATACTTCAAGTCTTGACTTAAAAAATAAATAACCACAAAAATAAAAGTACTCTATAAAAGGAACACTTTTTTTTAAAACCCAAGCCACACTCACCAGCTTGAAAAATATTTGGGGGTCTTAACTTTTTCCAAGACTATAGCAAGTGGTTTAGAGTAATATCAGATCCCTGGGAATTCTCGGAGGGGATCCTGGGCACTTGGATTTTATTTCCAACACAGTTCCCAGACGGGTCAGCGAAAAGGTCACCGCATAACAGGAGCAGCTAGAGGATGTAAAATGTCCAGGGGAGACAGACAGCCAGAAAGAGTCAGAGATTCCAGAAGCTTCCCTAGACGCCCATAGATGGGTAGCCTTCCAGCCACCCCGAATGCTTCTCCTGACCTAACTGTCCTCCTGGCATCTCCTGGTGGTTCCAGCCTTGGAAACCAGTCCTACCAGTTCCTGAGCGTCCAGCCACCTTCTCTGAATGTCTGAACTATGGGCTGCTTTCCTCGGAGCTGGCCCGCGGGAAACCGGCCAGGGTGTGTGAAGTGGTCAGAGGTGGACCCCATGGCCCTGAGAAACCACTGACCGGTCCCGGCTGCACTGAGGCCCCTGCGGTCACACAGGCCCATGTCTGCGCGAATCCAGCCCTTCCCGGAACGGCTCACGGCTCACCGGCCAGCTGAAGGCCTTAAATCTCAGCTGGAGCTTTTCAGCTCTGGTTTTTCCTCCCGGTTATTTATCTTCCCTCCGGCTTCAGGCAGGTCACACCCTGCGGTGCTGCTGTTCCCCCCTCGCTGTGAAACGGGGCGATTACTACCGACTTCCCGAGGAGGATGGATGACTCATCCTGGATGTTTCCAGCCGAGGGACAGCGGCGGGAAACCGAGGCCGCGTGGGCCCTCCCTCCCCCGCACACCTTGGGACCCGCGGAGCCCTGAGGATGCGGGACCGGGATTTCCTGCTGCGCCAGCCCCGCCCGGTGCGGCTGCCCTGCCCCGAGGTGCGCCCCCCCGCCCCCCACCCCCCCCCCCAGCACGGCCGTCAGTGCCTGCAGCCCTCCTGGCCCCGCCTGGAATCTGAACAAAGGAGGGGCCCCGAGGGAGCGTCCACGACATCCCCAAACAGCTTCCACCGGATGAAATAAAGCGTTCCCAGTGCCTTCTGTTTAAATACTCTTTACTGAATTATGAAATCATTAAAAGATGTAGAAAAGTACAGAAACAAGGTACCCACCAATCACTTTAACATTTTACCGTATTTGCTTCAGATCTGTTCCTTTAAAAAAAAAAAAAAAAAAAAGGTGATCACTCAACTGACCACAGGGCAGCTGCCTGGAGGGCCTCAAGGGCCACAAGCGCTAGAGGAAAGTAATGCAGCCCCAGCAGCAGGCGAGCCGGGCTGGTCCCCGAGGACGGCTCCGTGAACAGGGCTGTGCTGAGCCGCTCGGGACCTCCTTCAGGCTCAGCCGTCGTGGCAGGAGTCCCCGCTCGGGCTCACGTCCCTCCGAGCGTGGCCGGCTCGCCCCCTCGCAAATCCTGGCGCCCGCGGCCCCACCCGCGAGCCCACTTCCTCCCTCCCCTTCCCGCTCCTCCTGAGCCCCACCCAGCCCTCCACGTCCCCTGTCCCCGGCGGCCCACAGGCACCCTTTGGCTCCAATTCCACATCCTAAGCGTTTCTATGAATATAGGCTTTGTGGACTGTTTATTCATGTGACATTAATCCCAAAGGGGAATCAAAGCAGCGTCAATGCCGTTATCCTTGTTTGCCTTGGACGGTCTGCCTTAAACAATCACAGGCGGCCTGGGTGTCGAGGAGTGGGGCGGGGCGGAGGGGGGCCGTTTGTTTCCCTGGGATCCACGGGGATCCAGGGAAGGGGGAGGCCTGGCAGCGATGTCACGGATTCCAGATCTCGGCCGAGCACCTGGACGTCACCCAAAACCAGGTCCCCAGAGCGAGGGCCTCGCTCTGCACGGAGCAGAGCCCCGTGTTTCTCAGGCCACTTTCCTGATGCACCAGGTCCCTGATTATCCCCAGCTCTGGTGTCCAAACACCCCAGGGCGGTCAGCGGAGCCCTTGCAGCCCAGCAAACCTATGCTTCTGAAAATAAAAACGACACCAGTCAGCACTCCTCCGTCTGCAGGGCTGAGAGCTGGAGCCCACGGCCTCTTGGGCAGGATGCCGCCTGCAATTCCCAGGAGGTCGGGCAGAAGCCGCGGGAGAGGAGGGACAGACCCAGGGGCGGGCAGCCACGCCCCTTCCCCTCCTAGCAACGGCCCCTTCTCAGGCCTCCGAAGCGCCAGCCCTGCCTCAGGCTTCCCAGCACCACAGAGGCCACAGGGCTGTGCCTGACAGTGACAGCTGTTGCCTTGACTTTCCGGAGGAGGAAATTGACTCTGAGATCATAAAACAGTGGTAGGACCTGAAACTGGACCGCCTGTCCCTCCGGCTCACACCCTGTTACTGCCAAGCACGCGCACGCGCACGCTCCGGGGCCGGACACAGGCCTGCCCATCCCCTGCTAAGGCCATTTGTGTTGCATACGTGTTGCTCATCCACCGTTCGGCTGGCTGGTGAGCGGGGTTGTGTCGGAGGAGAGGTGCTTTTTCATCAAATCCAGCGCTTTGCCATCCTGAGCTGACAGCCACACGTAACAGAAGCCTCCGCAACCCCTAAACCCCCACGGGCAGCACTTCATGTTGTCTCCTCTGGGCGGCTGGCCAGATGGAGTCCCTGGCAGGTGAGAACCGTTTCTGGAAGCCCAGGAATTCACAGAGTGGCGCGGACCCTCCACACCCGCAGCAGAGAGCCTGAAGGTCAGGGAGGAGGCCTAGCATTCCCAGTAAGCACTCTTCCAGAAACCTGCCAGCTTCCCACAGCGACGGGAGATCGCGGGGAGAACGGCTGCAGCCTCTGCTTCCCTGGGCCTGGAGGACTGGCCGCCAGGTCCCTGCCCACCCAGCCCACGGAGCAGAGAGAAGGGGCTGGGGGACTGGAGGGGGACTGCTCTTATAAGACCTCAAGAGGGACAGTGACATTACAGAGAGGCCCAGGAGAAGTACACTTAAAAAGGGAGGGAGGGAGGGAGCGAGGAAGGAAGGAAGGAAGGAAGGAAGGAAGGAGGGAAGGAAGGAGGGAAGGAAGGAAGGGAGGAGGGAAGGAAGGAGGGAAGGAAGGAAGGAGGGAAGGAAGGAAGGGAGGATGGAAAGGAGGGAGGGAGAGAGGGAGGAAGGGAAGGAAAGTAGGAAACGGACTCATTAATAAGCTATCCAAGAAGGATTACGTTAAGGCTTTTATTTGTTAGCAGTGACGAGGATTCCACATTGCCTGAGACTTTTCCCCTCGAGCCCTATCACTGCCAAATCAGTTTCTTGTCTTCTGTATTGCCAATCCTTAAGGACTTCATTTTTTTGCTCAGACATCAGTAAACCTTCCTTAAGAACCTTACCTTAATTCCTAAGCCGTACCTGAGGGCGACTGCTCAGGAGCCAGCTCCATTCAGGCTGGACACCTGACTGTCACCAATGCCTGGTGAAGACCTCTGTTCCTCTTACCCCGTGGAGAGTAAAGACGCCCAGTGTGTGACAGTCACCAGGGTCCCAGCCTAGGTCTTCAGGGGCCCTGGGGGCCCGGGAGCAACTGCAAGGGGTCCTTGAAGCCACACTCCCACCACACATTGTCTAAAGCAACCTGATGTGGTAGCCACCGGCCACATGTGGCTACTGAGCCCTGAACACGTGGCCATTGTGATAGGCTGAAATAGTAAGATATACAACAGAGTCTGAAGGGTTAGCATGAAAAAAGAATGTAAACTGTCTCATTAATAGTTTCTTAGTATTGATTCCATGTTGAACTGATAATATTCTGATTCTATTGGGTTAAGTGTGATATGTTATTAAAATTATTCTTGCCTGTTCTTTTATTTATTGTGGTAAAACACGCACAACATAAAATGTACCATCTTAACCGTGTCTGAGTGTGCAATTCAGTAGAGTTAAGTACTTTCACACTGTTGAGCAACCATCACCAACATCCATCGCCAGCACTTTTTTATCGACCCAAACCAAACCTCTGTCCCCGCTAAACAGTATCTCCCCATGCTCCATCCCCCAGCCCCTGGTAACCCCCATTCTACTTTCTGTCTCTACAAATTAGACTGTTCTAGGGACTTCAGAGAAGTGAACTCATCCAAGATTTGTCCTTGTGTCCGGCTTGTCTCACTCAGCACAGTGTCCATAAGGTTCATCCATGTTGTACCATTTGGCAGAATTTTCTCCGTTTTTAAGCCCAAATCATTTTCCCTTGTACGTAGATACCAGGTTTTGTTTATCCATTCATCTGTTGTTGGACACTTGGATTGCTTCTACGTCTTGGTAATTGTGAATAACACTGCTATGAATATGGATGTGCAAATATTCTTCAAGACCCTGCTTTCAATTCCCAGAAGCGGAATTGCTGGGCCATATGGTAACTATTTTTAATTTTTCAAAAACCACCACACTCTTTTCCACAGCAGCTGCACCATTTTACGTTGCCACCAGCAATGCATAAGGCTTCCAATTTCTCCACATCCTCACCGACACTTGTTATTTTCTTTTTTTTTAATAGTTGTCATCCTAAGCGTTGTGAGGTAGTATCTCATTTTGGTTTTGATTTGCATCTCCCTAGTGATTAGTGATGTTGAGCATCTTTTCATGTGCTTTTTGGCCAGTTCTATATCTTCTATGGAGAATCATCCGTTTAGTTTTACTTTTTTAATGTGGCTACTATAAAATTTACAGTTACACATGTGGCTCACATTTTATTTCTGCTGGATAGCTCTAGTCTAGAAGGAATAAAGGCGCAACCACTATCACGCAGGAATTTTTTGACAATGAAAGGAACCCTGATATTTAAAATGTGGGAAATCTAGTTCCAATGAATGATTTCTAAGTTTCCTTCCAGCAATGACATTTTATGCTCTCTTTCTCTGCTCAAAGAACTTAAACTAGAGCTTTCATTTCAAAGATGTCAGGAGTCATTCACCCTATAATGAGGAGGCCCCTACATACAACCTGGAAGATTCAAAGATCCAGGGGCCCTCTCGCCTCTGTAGGGTGGGCAGGCTCTGTGATGGGTCGGGGGGGGGGCGGGGTCTTGGTTCCAGAGCTTGCTGATGTCCCAAACTGAGGGGAGAAGTCATCTGTGTCTGAAAATTCCATTGGTAAAATTCTGCACCATCTGAGGGAAGGATGCCTAGGGCTAGGGATCGAAAAGTTGGTCTCCATGGAACCCTCAACGCTTCCGGTAACTTCTGATGACAGAGACTAATCCTGTCCTAAGGGAGAGACTGGATGCCATCGGAATGTAGCCCCTTGGTCTTAGGGGTGGAGACTGCAAGTTTGTAGCACCGAAATGAATGCATTGCTTGATTGTACAAGCCATCCTGCTCACAGAGGCTGCTACCAACCCATCCCTGGGTGTCATAAATTGTATCTAGAAGAAGACAGCCCTCTCTTCCCACCACTGAACATTAATAAGAAAAGAATGGGTGCCAAAATACTGCTACTTTTCATAAATGTCCCTGTTTTCCCTGAGGACCTAGCATTGCTAGTCCAGATTTCCTTCCCTTTATCTTACTAAAAATCTCACAAAGCCACGGCCCACTGACCAGGAAGGGGTTGAACCACAAATGCCACGGCCTGTGACTTGATTTAAAGGGAAGAAAAAAAAAGAAGAAGAAATTTTGTGGAAAAAGCAAGAACTGTGGTGAGGTCTCTTGCTTGTTCTTTCTAACTAAGGGAAATAAGCTTCAAGCATGTCTGTCTTGGACCATAGCTGTTAATATGGTTTTAAAGGAAAATGAAAGTAATATTTTGATGCCAGATAACAAAACGGAGAGCTGGCAGGAATTAAGAATCAGATTAAAACAACAGAACCTGGCCGCCTACTGTGAAAAGATAATGTAAAGAATAAGACTAAATAGAAGATATTTGAACATATGGGAGGAAAATGCTGTATAAATATAAGGCTTTATATTGTAGCTTATATAAAATGTAGCTAAAATAAATTTTCTTTACTACCTAGAGTCGTGTAAATACTGGGAAGTTTGGTATCTTGGTAATAATGGCAACTCAGATCTTTTATCATTTCTTTCATATCCAAAGTTTTAAACCCTAATATCCCTGTGATACAGTCATCTAATCTCTCTTATGTCAGTTTCCTCAACTGAAGAATGGATTAGAGGTATAGTTTTCCCTATACGATTTTGGGGGTTGTTGTAGGATCTAATGAAATAATATACGTGCGAGGATAACGTAGAATGATTAGTATAAAAGTAAATGCAGTTCATTACACTAGACTTCCTCTCAGGGGGGCTGAGAAATACTGGTTTTCATAGAAAGAAATGAACACCTACACTGGCTGTGTAAAAGGCATAAAAACATGGGATTTCCCACGCAATCCACCAACGTGGTTTATCTTTTTAGGAGGCCTGTAGGGAACTTGTGGTGTAATATGCATCATACAGTTCATATTTAATGTACAAAACCTTTAGAGTATACTGGATGCGGGGGGGAGACAGTTAACCAAGGAAAACTGAAATTAATACTGTAACCTCTGTTATTATGTGCAGAAAGTTTCCTGCCAGTAGTAGCCAAGTTCCTGGAGGGAAAAAAAAGTGTGTGTGTATATGTGTATGTTATGTATGTGTGTATAATGTATGTATGTATACATGCACATGTGTGTATATGTGCATGTGTGTATGTGTATATGTGTGGGTACGTGTGTATGGTGTGTTGTGTGTGTGCATGTGTGCATGTGTGTATGTGTATATGTGTGTGTATGGTGTGTTGTGTGTGTATGCGTGCATGTGTGTATGTGTATATGTGTGTACATGTGTGTATGTGTGTGTGTGGTGTGTTGTGTGTGTATGTGTGCATGTGTGTATGTGTGTATATGGTGTGTTGTGTGTGCATGTGTGCATGTGTATATGTGTGTACATGTGTGTATGTGTGTGTATGGTGTGTTGTGTGTATGTGTGCATGTGTGTGTGTATATGGTGTGTTGTGTGTGCATGTGTGTATGTGTATATGTGTGTACATGTGTGTATGTGTGTGTATGGTGTGTTGTGTGTATGTGTGCATGTGTGTGTATGGTGTGTTGTGTGTGTATGTGTGTGTATGGTGTGGTGTGTGTGTGTGTGTGTGTATGTGCGTGTGTGTGTTTAGCTTCATAATCATAGTCCTCTTAGGTACCACATACCTTCACCACCCTTCCTTCCAGAACCGCAAAAGCATCAACGCAGGCAGCGCAGAAACTTTCAGGCTTCTGTCTCAGGTTCCGCCTGAGTCATTGCACCAAAGCGCGGCTGAGGGCATAAGACCCCTTCGCCCAGCACCCATGGCAGCTCAGGCCTGAAGCACGTGTGGCAGCGACACAGGTGGTTTGTTTCTCAGGGTCAGACTGGCACATTTCTTGCCTAGGGCTCTGGGTAAATGTTTCAATTTCATCTTTCGGTCATACGGCGCTCAGGTCCTCGGCGTCCAAGGCAGCCCCCTGCACGCTGCCCGCCTGCAGCCCGTCTCCCCTCCTCGCCCGCTGGGAAGGCAGGAGGTGAGAGCAGGGGGAGGAAGAAAGCAGGGAGGAGGGAGCAAGGGCTGGAGGGTTTGCAGCATTTCCAACTCTCCCCAAGAGCCACCTTCAGGCACGTCAAATTCCTCCCCATCCCTCTCCGGGGCGGGGCCGGCCGCCCTGCCCCAGCGCTGGGAATCAGCCTTGTTTACACTGCTCATTAGGCTCTCTTAGCAGTTGCTATAGCAACCACCAGGGGTCAGTTTATAGGAGAGGAAGTTCACTTTTGGGGAGTTAGCTTTCCAGCTCCTGTGCAGAGCACAGCTGAAAACAAAAGAGCCAGACACCCAGGGAGGAAACACATTGAAAAATTTCCTATGAGCAGAGCATCATTTAGAGCCTAAAGCTCCACTCAGCGATGCCATGTTTCTTCTCTGCTGAAAGAGCTGTTCTAGAACAGCTGATGGGAGCGTAGAGGTCTTATCCTTGCATCTTCCAGATTTTCCTCTCCCCCTCCGTTCACCCCCCCCCCCCGCCTTGTCTTCAGGGCCTGAGTTAAGAGAACAAGGGCAGGTGCCAGGGTTCATTTAAAGTGATAACTTCATTAATATAACGTATTCACTGAGGGTCAGAAAGATCTTCACAAACTATTATTATTCTGTCTTCCTCATGGGGAGGGAGGCAGCAGCCACTGGAACTCTGTGCCCATCTTGAGGTCCAAGCCGAACAAAATGGAGCCCCTCCGCCTACAGGGAGTATGCTGGGAATCTCCCAGGGTGCCAGGATGCCGTCCAGTGAAGACTTTCCAGCTCTAACCTGACTAGATAACCTGATTTAGCAAATTAAAAAGTACAGGGTGCCCAATTAAATTTGATTTTCAGATAAACAACGAATGGATTTTTAAAAGCCTATCCCACGCAATCTTTGGGACATCCACAGAGTAAGTCAAGCTTAACCCAACCTTATTCTAACCCACCTCTTCTCTACTGTCACCTCCAAAAAAAAGCACAACAGAGTTCTCTCTCTGCAACAAATCATGTGCCAGATCACAGTTTAGGATGATCTGACCCTTGGACTATCTTGCTGACCGTGAAAAAATGAAAGGGGATGATTTACATGTGTGCAAATAGTAAGCCAGAGTCAAGTCAACTCACCAACAGGAAAAGGTGAGGCCCCTGATGGTCCCTCAGATCCAAACACCTGCAGAAGGGGCTGGATGGCTAAAGAGGAAAGAATCCGGCGCGGGTCTTTATGGGATCTCACTTGGACTTTTTCACGAAGAGCAAAAGTCAGCTTTCTACAGAATAATGATTTTTATTTCTGTGACAGGAAAAATATGTTTAATTCCCCTTTTTTCAGGAATAAATGACATTGGTTTCCAAGTGTTATGTTGGGAAAGTTTCAGTGGGAAGATGCCCAGGGAGCTGGTATGCTGTCTCTGTCCGTTTGGTCCTCTGTGGTGTTGGTGCCTGGGTACCCGTGTCCAAGGGGAGAAAATGACATTGACTTTATCAAAGTCACCCTCTGCCCAGCATGCCTTCTGCTAAGGTTTGGCTGCTTCGTCACCAAGGGAAGGCTGGCCCGATGGAAGTTGTGCTGACTTCTGGAGAACTTGTGGAAAACCTAGACCACTAGCTGTAATTCTGTACCTGTGGAAGTTTTGCATCTGTCTTGACCCTAAATCCTACGAACCTAAAACTTAAGGCAAATAAGTCAAGAAGCATAAACGGACATGAAAACAAAGCCAATAGTCGCAACGATACCTTCCGTGAGGTCCCTGCCATGTCAGACAGCAAGGTTCCCACAGCGCAAATCCAAAATGAGTAACTAGAGGGAAACTGTCAAGATAAACATCACGGAATATAAAAATATCCTCACCCGTTACTGACTCTAAAAAAATCTCAATACGATTTTCACCAAGACTAAAAAAGCTGATGCTTCAAGTGAGTTCCAATTCTGTCTCTTCTTCTGAATGTGGCCCCGTGAACATCTGTGGACACAGCCTATGACTGAGCTTCCCCACGGGCAAAATGCAGATCCTGGGTCAGCACTAAGCGGGCCTCGTCTAACTGAAGGGGTATTGTGAGACCATCTGTAAATCATTCTGAGCTCCTCAGACAAAAGGCAGGAAGTATGAAATGTGATTATTTGTGCTGTTTACTTTTTTTAAAACATTCACAAATATTTTAATAATTTTGAATATGTATTTCTTACATTGAAATATCTGGCAAAGTGAAAGAAGAATTATGGGTTTGCATATATATTCCAGAAAATTACCTCAGTTCTTTTCTCATTTTGTATTTAGAAGAACCATCTTAGAATTACAATGTAAATGGGATACATAGGGTATGATTAAATTTAGTGATAGTAATAGTGATATAAACTAAAGCTCCACTTTTATTTTTGTTGTTTGTGCTGTTCACTTTTTAAACAAGCCACTTGATTTAGGAGTTGATGGATTTAGTTTTGTTTAAAGCACATTGAAAGGTCCTAACTTTTGAAAGCCTATTTTCATTTATATTTTTAAAAACCCAATAGGTTTTCACTTGTTTTTCTGAACGATTTGTTATTTAACCCAACATTTGAAGCTGAAGCTGTCAGACAGTGTCTCTCTAACACTGTTCAACAGCTGTTAAATAGGATAATCACCTGTTTATCCTCAGGTCACTAATTCAAATGCTAATTGCACTCCAGACACTGGCTTATCCTCCCCGTCAAGCCAGACCAGGTGCACAGCCCTCTGAAAGATGCTGCAGTGCTCACGGGCCTCCGTCTATTCACTCGTGGAGGCACAGAGGAAACAGGGCAATACACACACACACACACACACACACACACACACACACACACACACACGAATGAACGTGTTGCTTATAACTGTGAAAAATCAGGAATTACTTCAATGTCAAATGACAGTGAAATAAGCCAAAGTAAACAGCCACGGAATATAGGATTATACAATCGTTAAAGGGATGCTTAGGAACACGGTTAAATAACGCGTTAAAAAAAAAATCTACCTATTGATGTTGAAAAGAGTAGTATGCAAAACTATTGTATGATAATAACTATGAGGGGAAAATCTGCACAGAAAAAGGCAAAGGATACATGATAGTCTTGGAACTATAATCAACCACTATCTACAGGACGACGAGCCAGGATAATTCTAGGGTCTGGGAATACATGAATTCCTATTTTCACGGAGCTTACATTTTGGAGAAGAAAGATAGACAAAATCCAGGTAAAGAAACCAATAAACAAGGTATATGCATAGAGTGATGTCCTAAGAAAATGTACAAAGAGTTGTGGGGTACGGGGACCAGAAGGTCTGCTCTCACGCGGGTCGTGAAGGCGGAGACCTCGGAGGAAACCCAAACAACGAGGAGCCCCGGTGTCAGTCCCAAGAGTGACCCTGCTGGGCAGGGCGCCCAGGAATGCACAGCAGGTCGGAGCAAAGGGAGAGGGTGGCAGAAGGCGAGCTTGGAGAGTCGGCAGGAGCCCGGTCATGCTCAAAGGACAAGGGTTCCCACCAGAGAACCTGTTCCACCCGTTCCAACCGGGTGGAAGTTACTGCAGGGGCCCAGGTGCGAGAGGCGGGCGCGGGCTGGAGTGGCAACCGCGGAGATGGGAGAGATGGATGGACTCGGGAAATACACTGAAGGGGGAGCGGTATCAACTGAACTGAACCTGATTCAGGGTGAGGGAGGGCGCGGACAGAGACACTGAGTAAAAAGAGAAGACTCTCACACGATTCCTAGAGTTTTGGCCTCAACAACTGAGGGACCACTTACTGAGCTGAGAAAGTGGGGGGAACAGGCTTGTGCTGGAAAATCGAGAGTTGTGTTTCTGTCATTTTAGAGTTGAAATGCCTATTTGATATCCCCAAGAAGACATCAATTACACAGTCAAGTTGCTCAGGGGGCGTCAGGGGGAAGATAGCCATTTGGGAGTTTCTTGAACGTGATGGCGTAGAAAGCAATGGGCCTGGATGGGGTGATGTCGAGAGAGCACATGGAGGGGAAAGACAGCCCAGGACTGAGAGCTGGATACTGGACTCAGGGGCAGGAGCAAGGAAAGAGGCGGACAGTGAGTGAGAAGGAAGTCTAGGCGGACTTCGTGTGCCGGAACCAAGGGGAGAACCTTGTTGGAAGGAAGAAGGGATTATCGACTATAGCTAATGCTGCTGAAAATCTGAGAATTAGTAAAGAGCCGTCACCTCTGCTTTGGCGACACGGTGGCCCTTACGAGCTCAGGTTCAGGGGAGGGGTGAGAACGGGAAGGACGGAAAGGGAGGTGGTGGTCACAGTGGGACCACTGACACACTTGACGTTCCCTGGGGAGGGGCGTAGAGCAAAGAGGCAGAGCTGGATCGGGGGCAGGCTGTTTTAGGGAACGATTTTAGAGCTTGTTTGTGGGTGCTAATAAGAATGACCTAGTCAAAAGGGATAAAAGAGATGGTAGAGGAAAGAGAAAGACAACAGAGGGAGGTTACTGAAAAACAGGAGGGGGTGGCTTCTAGAGAAGGCAGGGTTTGACCTCTGATGGGAGCAAGGAAACTTCATCCCTAGTAGCGGAGAGAAGGCAGGAAGAACCGGCAGAGATGCCCACAGAACGGGAGATTTGGAGGGGAGAGTGGAAGGGCTTCCTTTCTGTGTCTCCACTTTCGCGATGCATCACAGGACCAGATCATCAGCGGACGGCGCTCAGCTCTGCCGCTGCAAAGTGAAAGCGGCCATAGATGATACATACAAGGACAAGGGTGGCTGTGTTCCGGGAACACTTTATTATGGACACGGACTTCGAATTTACGTTTATGAAATTTTCTTCTTCTTTTGGCTTTTCCAACCATTTAAAAATAGAAAAACCATTCTTGCTTCATCGGCCGTTCAAAAGCAGGGGTGAGCCAGATTTGGCCAACGGGCAATGACCCTCGTGTTAGAGCAAAGCGTGCTGTTGACTGAAGTGACACACAGGGAAACCTCTTCGGGGCACTGCTCTTGGCTTCAGGTGGTGGGGCCGCTGGGGGCACGCGTGAGGGACCGTCTGAGCCTCCTTTAGTC
>NW_021146280.1:0-25000 GCF_002837175.3 Physeter macrocephalus
ACAGGAGATCATTTCCCGGAGGACAAGGGCTCATGGATCAAGAAAGATGTAGCTTTTATACATAAACTGGCCATCACAGTGCCTGGCACTTAGTAGGCCTGCAAAACCAATAATAGCTGTTATCATTATTACGTGTTCAGGGAATGAATGAATCATTTGAAGGGTGGAGTATGTGGCAAAGGACATTGGTAAATGACAGGGAAAATGTAGTGTGGTAGGCAGCCTCCAAGTAGCTCCCAGTGATCCCACCTCCTGGTATTCACATCCTTGTGTAGCCCTCACCTGCACTGTTCCACAGTTGATCTGTGTTGACCAGTAGAATACAGCTGTGCTGAGAGCAGTGCTATGGAGAGGCCCACCTGGTGAAGAAATGAGGCCTCCAGCCAACAGCCCATAAGGAGCTAAAGAATCTTGTCATCAGCTGCATGAGTGAGCTTGGAAGCAGATCCTCTTTATATGACTGTAGCTCCAGCCAGCAACTTAACTGTAACCTGAGGAGAGACCCTGATCCAGCACCACCCAGCTAAGCCCCCCTCAAATTCTGACCTCCAGAAACCATATGAAATGTTCACTGTTTTAAGTGCAGTGTTTTCGGGTGATTTGTCACACAGTGATAGCTAGCTAATACAGGTAGTGTAGTAGAAGATATTGGTGCCCCTTTGCCTACTACAAAGCTACCCGTAGCTTTGGACAGTTTCCTTAAATGCTGTATCAATTAGCTTCTGCTACATAAAAAACCACCCCAAATTCAGTGGTTTAAAGAAATGACCATTTAGTTTGTGATTACAAGCTCAGCAATTTAGGCTGGGCTCACCTGAGTTGCCCTTCTGGGCTGGACTGGGTGGGGCTCACACGTGTCTCTGGTCAGCTGGCCAGCTGGCTGGGGACTTGTTGATCTGGGGGTGCTCAACTGGATGACTCCTCTCTGCTCCACATGGTCTCTCATCCTTCAGCAGCCTGGCCTGGCCTTATTCACATGGTGGCAGCAGTTCTAAGAGTATAAGAGCAGACGCTGTAAGGTCTCCTGAGGCCCAGGCCAAGGCCTGCTATAACCTTGCAACCTCTGCATTCTATTCCCCAAAAGGCCAGTCCAGATTCAAGGGGTAAAGAAATAGATTCCACCTCTTAATGGAAAGAGCTGTGCAGTATTGTGGCCGCTTTCGTGTTCTATGCAGCCCATCTGCAGCTTCCTAGCTCAGGCACCTCCATCTCCCTGCCTGAATGCATTCTCTGGTCATGAGAGCGAGTTCATCTCTCATATGAAGCAAACCAGAAGGGCTGAGGAGTTAATGCCCTCAGGTCAGCCAACGAGGAAGGGAGCTGATAAACAAATTCCTCAGCTTCCTAGCCCTTGGTCAGATAACGCTAACGTGCATCTATACAGTCTCTCGGAGGGACCCAGGGAAATTGAACCAAGTTTCCCGCAGTGGCCACCAGCTCATAAAGCACCCTTACTGGCATTCCTCCCTTCCCTGTCTCTCACATCCCCACTGCCTTACCTTGCTCTGCAGATCACCTCCCTCAAGGGATCTTGTAAAACTTGCACCCAAATCCTATCTAAGTGTCTATCTACATCAGGTAGGCAGAAGTTAGATCACCCCTGATCTTATAGGCCAAGCTAACGAGTTGGAATTTATTCTGTAAGTGATTGGGCTTTTGAGAGTTTTAAGCAGGAGAAATCTGTATTTTAGAAACAAAATTAATGGCAGTGTAGGAACTAATATCCAGTTCCACCAACTTCCAGGCCAGTGCTCTTAAGTCAGCTTTACACTGTTTCAGGCTTTGGATGTAAGAATACGCAGGTCTTTTTTCCAAAAAATTCATTGATTTTTGAATAGATAATAAATACACGTGGTGCAAAATTAGAAAAGCACGAAAGGTCAGATCTATTTTTATAAGCATTTTCACTGCCAAAGGAGTAGTTAAATAGCCATTGTTTACAGAGTGTTTTCAACCACAGTAGAGCTTGGTTCCTTCAGAGGCTGCTCCTGGCCTGCCTCGTGCCCTTCCCGCTCCAGCAGCCTGGCCAGGGCTCTTGCGGCATCCACTGCTTGCAGACCTCTCTGCAGGAGATGAAACTTGTCCTCCAGCTAGAGAAAAATTTTGACATTCTTGGTCCAGGGAAACTTGGTGGTGTTGGCAGATGTCAACACCCTTGGCAGATGCCATCTTTGCTCCCTGTCACCACCAGTAATTGCAAGTTGGCTGAGCGCTACTCAAATGCGTTAAGGTTTGTGGCTTGTTCTGACAGAAATCTAAAAAGTACATAGTGAGGGCCAAGCCTGCAGCTTTTATCTGTTAGCTGGGGAGAGGAAGAGTTAATGATTCATAACACCTCAGGTCTTTACATTTTTCCAGAAGAGCTGCCATCTGTCCCTAACGTGAGAGAAGGAGTGCTCTGGGGTTAATTGCCCTGGATCAGCTAAACCATCTGCATTTATTTAAATCAAGTCAAGTCCATAAATAGTTTTGGAGTGTCTCCTGTGGGCCAGCCTGGAGCTCAGCTCTCTGGGGTGTTCAAGTAATCGTGAGCCACCAGCTCAGGCTCTCAAGGAGGCAGACTGGTGAGGTGGCAGGTCTGGTAGCTTTTGGAACAAGGCAGGCCTGCTGAGAACCCCAGCCCTACCACGGGCCAGCTGGGAGATTTGGGGCAACTTAGTTGATCTCCCCAGGACCTTTGTTTCCTTACCTTTAAAATGGCCCCGCTTATTGCACAGGGGCAGGTGAAAATCCCAAAGACAGTGCTTTGTTTCCCTCGTTTTTTCCTTGAGGAGCTTACAAACTAGTCAGAGAAAGAAGACACACAAGTGAAAAGTAAAGAAAACATCTCTAAGAGATCATCAACAGTTCAAAATAAAACAAAACAAAGAAGGAAGAGAAAACAACAGAAGAAAAAAGAGAAGATATACACAGGGATGATGAATTGCCAAAGTATTAATCTGCTAAGGCTGTAATAACAAAGTACCTCAGACTGGGTGGCTTAAACAGCAGAAATTTATTTTCCTCACAGTTCTGGAGGCTGGAAGTTCAAGATCAGGATGTCAGCAGGGTTGATTTCTTCTGAGGTCTATCTCCTTGGTTTATAGATGGCCATCTTCCTCCTGTGTCTTCACATGGTCTTTCTTCTGTACATGTCTGTGTCCTAATCTCCTCTTCTTATAAAAACACCAGGCATATTAGATTAGCATCCACCCATATAACTCATTTTACCTTAATTACCTCATTAAAGGCCCTATCTCCAAATATAGTCACATTCTGAGGTACCGGAGGGTAGGACTTCAACATCTGAATTTGGGGGGTAAACAGTTCAGCCCATAACAGGCAACATGTTTGCTCTAGAAGTTGAGCAAGGGAGCAAAGCAGGGAGGGAAAACAAAAAGGTACTTCTGGTTTATAATTTTATTAGGTCTTAACTCAACATGGAATTGCAGTGCCTGGTGCATAGTAAGCATGCAATAGACATTTGTTGAGCAAGTGTTCAAATAAATGAATAAATACCTTAAACAGTTTTTGTCACTGGACTTTATGAAAGATGCCCAGAGAAGAGTATATATGGATGACAAACAGGCAGAACAGGTGACTTTCATATTCAAAAAAGGCTTCTTTCAAGAACACCTTTTGATGTGTAAAGGCACAAGTCAAAAATGGGTGTGACAGTTTATGAAACTATGAAAATCATGGATGACAGTATTATAATCTTTAAATCTTCACCAAATATTGTGTTGTTAGGAGTCGATAGAGGATAACCTTTGAACTCGATGAAGTTTCAGAACATATTCAGAGAGAGAGAGAAGGCAAGAAAGAAAGAAGGTCCTATTTGTGATCAATGCCCTTAGAGAGTTTCTTATCCTTTAAGACACTAGAGAATGAAAATATCACTAAGGAAGCTAGGGATTCAATGAGTTCATGGGAGGCTGATTCCAGCGCAAGTTACTTCAGATTCCTTTGGGATTTTGACTTCTATGCTGGAGACAGACCACCGACAGTGTGGATCACAGATCTAGACAAATGTCACATTTTCTGTGGTTTGATGTTCCTTCAGGGAACTTTTAATAAGCACCCACTATGCACCAGGCAGTGTTCTAGGGAGCAAGGACACTGCAGTCAATAAGATGATGTTCCAGCCCTCAAGGAACCCCACCCTAGAGAGAAGCAGATATGTGAAGAGAGAAATTGTGGTTTATTGGAGTAACTTCCCTAATAAAAGTACAATTTAAGTGCTTTATAACCTCAAAATTCTTGTGACAGTAACTAAATGGACAGTCTGTGCATTAAAGGGACTTGACAAGATTTGATAATTAAATGAATGGATAAAAAAAATACCTGGTAGAAGATACTAAGAGAATGGACTTAATGCCATATGTCCTTTGGGTTACGAGCATGAAACTTACCTATTTATTCTGAAATTAAAAAGAAGTTGAATGTATAAAAGCTATTTGTCTCTCTCATTTTTTAACTCCCCCTTCCCTACCTGCATTTTAGAACTTGCTAAGAACTCAGAAAATGTTTTGGGGTGGGTAGATGAAAACCTGGATGAATAGATGGGTAAAAGAATGACTGTTTTGCTTCCAGAACTGGGCAGATTTTCCCACTAGAAATTTGTTCATCTTTGAAGGCTCACTATATCCATCAAGAAACCATTTCTGAGGTCTCTTTGTGTAGAAGTCCTGGAAACTGTCTTGATTCAAAAAGAAAGAAAATAGCATTTCAGTTTCTGGAACCATTGCTTGTGAGTTTTAAAATCTGCATGAAATTCTATAGTGTGGGGAGTTCTATAGAATGGCAAATGGCAGGCCAAAAGTTGTATTGACTGAATATTGATTTCAGCAGCACACACAGAAGGAAACCTCACGGCAGTGATTTCTCACTCTTTCCCTAATTGGAATGAGTTCATTTCAATCTGCGTGTTGCAGAGGAAGGCCATCTCTCTGAAGAGACTCAACATAATACCTAGGCCCTGGCATTCTTGCCGACATCACCAGGAATTTGGTGATTGGAGGGCAGAAGTCCAGGAAAGCATGTTGGGCCAGGAATCTGGACATCGTTAAATGACTTTTCCTTATGAGAACCTTAGTCTTAGTTCAATATTCATGAGAAAATAGTCCTGTGGCTTCATCAAATTGCTTCTCTCCCCATCTCCCTTTCTCCACCCTGACTCCCCATCCTCTCTCCACGAAGATGAGACCCTGGAGTTGTCCAATACAGTAGCCAGTAGCCACATGTGACTATTTAAATTTAACTTAATTACAATTAAATAACATTTAAAATGCAATTTCTCAGTCATACTAGGCATGTATCAAAAATTCTCAAAAGCCACATGTGTCTAGTGACTACCATAATGGACAATGCAGAGAACATTTCCATCACCACAGAAAGTTCTGTTGAACTGCACTGCCCTAGGGGAAAAGGAGAATGAAGAGCTGAGGAGGAAGGAGGTAATTTTTAAGAAAACACCAATAACATGTAGACCAGCCACACAGGAGAAGGAACATTCTAGCAGGACGTTGCCACGGGACGTGCAACAAGAGGATAAAGGGTATAAAGTGGGAGAGAGGGTAAAAGCTCTGGGATCAGAACCCAGGTTTCACCCTGGTTCTACCACCCACCAAGTGTGTAGCCAGGAGCCAGTTATGTGAACTCTCTGAGCCTCAGTCTCTTCATCAAGGAAATGGTAGTAATAGGTCTTATGCCGTAGGGTTGATGTAAGAATTCCTGAGACAGTTAGTATAAAGTACATAGCCTATGGCCTGACATATGGAAAAAGCTCGACAATGGTAAGACAGATGGGAGTTCGATGAGGCACAGGAGGCAAGAAGGAGACGTAAAGAAGGAAAAGACAAGACATAGAGATAAGACAGCCAGCCGAGGAAGAAGAAATGTCTACAGGATTACAAAGTGGACCTAAGTGGCTAGCACAGTTACAGTGGCTGGAGGGCAAACAGCAGTAGGACAGAGCACCAGAAGGCAACTGGGCCTCTAGACACCTGAGGGGCACAGAGGAAGATCCTCTTGGCCTCAGGATTACAGAGCTGAGCCAGGTGGTGGCAAAAATCACCTATGATTGGTGGTCTTCCTGCCCATCTGGGGCAGCAGGAATTGCACTGCTAATTGGAGCTTAGCTGTACTCATATTTATGCCACTGATAGTGTTCAAGAGACCCAGAGAGGTGTGGAACAGACGTGGCTTTCTGGGGACAGGCGGAGTGAGCCAGGGCTGGAGCTGGAGAGGCCAGAGATCAAGGTGATGCAGGGTATTAGGGTAAATGGAAGGGGATGACGTTTATTCAGTCCCTGCCACAGTGTTCAGCACTCGCATGTCCAATTGCACCCTACAGCAGTTCTGAGAGGGGCACCCCCATTTTGTGGAAAAAGAAAATGGGGCTCAGCTGGGTGAAGGAACTTGCCCAGGTCACACAGTGGGTAAAGGACAGATTTAGGATCCTGTGGTGTCAAATTGCAAAGCCTATGCAAATCTGCTGTGGAAGATTTTAAGCTCTGAGGAAGGCAAAGCAGTAGAGATGCACAGAGAGCATTTGAAAAGCGTTGGAGATACATTTATTCATTACCGCTCAAGTCCAATGCCATGTCAATGTTGTGGGACCCCAAACATGAATACGACAGGTTCCCTGTCTCCAAGGTACTTGCATGACAGTGAGGGAGACAAGCCAAGAGCAAAATAAGGACAACTAAAGGTAAAGTGCTCAAACTCATTCATTCTTTTAATTGAGTACCTACTATGAGCCAGGCACTGTGCTAGGCTCTGGGGGTACTATGGTGTGCCGTGGAAAATTGTTTACAAAATTGGTGGCATTCTCCCCTTCCCATTATCCAAGCCCCTTTGCAGTGTGACTTTTCGCCTCCTCCCTTAAGAGCTTGTATCTATTTCTCCACTTCTGAATCTGGGCTAGGCTTGTGAGTTTTCCAAATCTTTCCAGAGGCCTTGTGCTCTTGAAACCCTAGAGCTGCCATGCAGACACGCCCTGCCTAGCCTGCTGAATAATGAGAGACACAGGCCCATTCACTTTCCTTGTCCTAGCCAATGGCCAGCCACCTGCCAGACAGAGGAGGGAGGCCATTTCAGGCCCATCAGCCTCAGCTAACCCAATAACTGATGCCAGGTGCATGAGCAAGCCCGGCCGGATCAGCAGAGCCTGGTCCACGTCAGCAGGACTCCGATGACCCATAGACACTTGAGGAATAATAAATGAGCACTTTTTTTTTTTAAGCCACTAAGTTTTCATTTGGTTTGTTTTATGGCAAAAACTGACTGATACATGAGCAAAGCAGATACCTGTTCTCAAGAAGCTTATGGTCCAATGGACCATAAACTGTAATCACAAAATCCTACAGATATATGTCAAGGGAAAGGAAGTGATCATTAAGCCAGCCTCCCATGATGGTCCCCAGTGACTCCCGCCTCCTGGTATTCAGACCATGTGTAGTCTCCTCCCACACTGTGCCAGCGTTGGTCTGCTTGGCCTATAGAATATGGCAGAAAGTATGATGTGTCCCTTCTAAGATTAGGTTACAAAAGACTGCAGCTACTGTTTTGGGCTCCTTCTCTCTCTTTCTGATCATTCATTTTGGGAGAAGCCAGCTTCCACATGCTACGGACACTCAGGCAGCCCACGGAGAGGCCATGCCAACAGCCTGATAGGCACTGAGGTCTACCAAGCGCCAAGTGAGTAAGCTGTTGGGGGGATCCTCCAGCTCCAGTGACTGGAGCCCAGGCTGACTGCTTGGATGTAACCTCTTGAGAGACCCTGACCCAGAGCCATCTGGCTAAGCTGCTCCCAGATTCCTGACACAAAGAGACTGTGAGATAACAAATGTTTGCTGTTTTAAGCTGGTAGGTTTTGGGGTAATTTGTTACACAGCCACAGATAACTAACAAAAGGAGTTAACTAGACAAAGCAGACGGAGGAGGTGGAATGTTCCAGACAGAGGGAATAGCATGACCCAAGGTCCTACGGTAAGAGCATATATAGCACATTTGAGAAACCGAAGGAGGACCATGTGGCAGGAGTTCAGGGAGCAAGCGTGATACTGCATGAGGCTGAAAGGTCAGTGGAGACCAGGGCCGTCAGGTGTGGCCTAGTGAGTCTTACTAAGAAGTTTCCTTTAGGGACAATAAGAAACTAGATTATTAGGGGACCAGGCCTTGGGGCCCCAGGAAGCCCAGGTTCTTCGACTCATGAGGTGAAGAGGGTAGCAGCACAATGACAAGGAATACTGTCCTTCTTTGGCCTTAATCGTGACTTGTAACGATTAGAACTGGGGAAAACCCTTTAGAAACCAAGTCAGGCATCCTCAGTAGGGGCTGCACTTCATCTCCTGTGAGGCTCATCCGGGTACCCTGGGGGTCAGTGGTGTGCTGGGGCTGATAGTGGGCAGCAGAGGAGGGCGGGAGGAAAGAAAGAGTGTGGAAAAGAGAGGAAAATGGCAGGATGGAGGAGGAGCCAGAAGGGAGAAGGCAGAGAGGGAAGGCCAGTGTCAGGGGAGGTGAGAGAGGCACAAGGATGGAGAAGGAAGAAGGAGCGGGCGCCACAGGGAAGCCTAGGGAGCCTGCGAAACAGTCACTTAAAGAGAGTTAGAGGGCTTCCCTGGTGGCGCAGTGGTTGGGAGTCCGCCTGCCGATGCAGGGGACACGGGTTCGTGCCCCGGTCCGGGAAGATCCCACATGCCGTGGAGCAGCTGGGCCCGTGAGCCATGGCCGCTGAGCCTGCGCGTCCAGAGCCTGTGCTCCGCAACGGGAGAGGCCACAACAGTGAGAGGCCCTTGTACCGCCAAAAAAAAAAAAAAAAGAGAGTTAGAAACATAGAGCGGGAGTAGGAGGCTCTTGGAGACACTGGTGTTCAGAAACCTGCAAAATGCAGCCATGAAACAGCGTGTGTTAAGGGTTCAAGGTGTGGAACAGTCACTTCAGTGGAAAATAAACAGATGGAGAGGAAAGGGGCTGCACTTTGGGGAATTGTTCTCAGCCTTACCAGCCATCCTTTAGGGAAGAGTGATGAGATTTGCAGCTGAGGGGTTGGGCAGAGCTCGGGGGGGTTCTTCAGGCTCTGCACTGAGTTCTCCGATTAGCCCTGCTAGGATACGTTCTCTCCAAATTAGTGATGCTGGGGTTCTAGTTCTCCCCACTCAGAAGTACCCTTCAAGGGGCAAAGGAAGAGGTGGCAAAAACCTGAACCATGAGGGGAAGGCTTCTCCAGCCCCAGCTGTGCCAGGCACAGCATAGCTATACTTGCCCGGCTTCCAGGATGGCCCTTCCAGCAGGTGCAAGACACACAAGGGAAGAATCCACCTCTTGGCCAGCCTCCCTTGGTTTTCAACCTCTCACTCGTCCATACCCTGACCCACCAGGAACAGATTTGTACTGTTTTGAAAATACTGGGGCTCCTGGGCTCACTTCATTCCCTTGTGGATTTGGTCAAGCTGGCCTAACCTTTTTTTTTTGTCTCGTGAAAAGGAATCTGAAGATATGTGTTCCCTAAAACAGATTTACAGAAGGAAAGCAAAGCGAACACAGCACTGAGCAGACCTATTTATTTTGTGACTTAATTATGGAAAGATAACATATTTTTTTCCTGTTTTCAAAAATATGTATTTTAGTTAGAGATGTGAAAGAATTACATGCTGTTCCATCAAGGAAATAGATTCCACCGAGATAACGGTATAGAAGCAAAACTCCAGTTCTTACAAAGAAAGGTTACGTTGATCAGATAAAGAATTTTTTTCCACCAATCTAAAGTTGTAAATGATAAATAGAATTTTTTTTAAAAAAAACACAACAGGGCTTCCCTGGTGGCGCAGTGGTTGAGAGTCTGCCTGCCGATGCAGGGGACACGGATTCGTGCCCCAGTCCGGGAAGATCCCACATGCCGTGGAATGGCTGGGCCCGTGAGCCATGGCCGCTGAGCCTGCGCATCCGGAGCCTGTGCTCCGCAGCGGGAGAGGCCACAACAGTGAGAGGCCCGCGTACCGCAAAAAAAAAAAAAAAAAACCACAACAGCTTTTCCATCTAAATTGCCTTCTTTTTTCTCTTTCCATCTCTAGTCCAGGAGATATTCCCCTCCTTCCTCCTTGCTGTTCTGAGTGGGAATTGAGAACAGGGCTGCCCACTGAGCCCTCACCAGGGCCGGTCCTCATCCAACGCCAGTGGTTGAAGACATCCCTGTACAGGGTCCCCTACACAGAGGCAGAGGGCTCTGTGTTCTGGGAATCTCTGCAAACACCTGCACAGACCACAGTTGCGCTCCACTGAACGCAAGGGACCCGTTTTAAGACAAAGTGTGTGTCACAGTGTCGGTGCTGGCTCAAAACCACTTCCCAGTTAGGCAGATTCATTGGCCTCTGTTTCCCTTGAGGATGCTTTGAACAGACCACAGACTGGGAGGATCAGAAGGAAGGGAAAAGAGACGTGGCTGTAAATCAGTGTAGCCTCTCCAACTCTTGGGGTCAGAAAGCCGGTCCTGCTGAAAGGACAAGGGAAACATCCTCACCTCGGGGAAGGCCTGGTGTTACCTCATGTGCCTCACAGTCAGGGGCCCTCAGGAAGCCTGTGACAGCGCTTGTCCCTTCCTTCTCCCTGGCTTCGAACCAGAAGCTTTTGGAAGGAGAAATCTCTGACTTCATCCAGGCTCCCCTGCCCTCCCTTGTCTAAACACAAGGAGTTCTTTTTTCAGGTGATTGTGGCTCTTCTCCTAGTGATTCTTTTCATTGCCTTGTTCAAATGTGCAATCAGTTCTCCTGATACAAATTGTGTGACCCCTGTTTTAATAAGCCTAGAAGCTGATCCCGCACAAGCATCAACAGAAAGCATCTGGGTATTCTAATCATGGCCAGCTCTCGCTGAAAAACAGAACAGCCTGCCAGCCTCCTCCTGCTGTGTGCTGGGCACAGCCCCGGGAGGGGCTAAGGCAGCCCCAGGACCCCATGGTTCTTTGGAAAGAAAGAAGTAATCCCAGCTAGTTCAGGTGTTTAGGGGATTATTGCAATGATCTTTCCATGCGGATTTCAACATGGTTTGTGAATAGGGTCAGTTATATGAGGGACTTTATGTTGGTGACATGGCAAAGATAGAAGGGGGAACTGAAACCGGTTTCTGTCTGTCAGAAGTTTCATTCGGCCAGCACAGTTTCAGAATTCACAACAAGTATTTTTTTTTTTCTCAAAGTTCTTTACATCTTCTGAGGGTAACGGTTGCTGTGGAGAAAATTTGTGAGCTAAAAACATGGAGATGAAAAAGATCATGACAACTTGCCCAGGACCCACTGTTGGTCGGATCTGGGAAAGGGCTATGGGAAACGGTGGGTGTTCCCGGGGGCACCAGGCACAGCCAGGTCTTGGAAGTGAGGTCAGGATGGTTTTTGGATTCAGCCTACTGCCTGTTCTTTGACACACAGAGGGTTCACTTTCACATTAGGCCCATCCACCAGAGCCCAGATGCAGTGTGTCTGGGGTTTTAATTGTTTTGTAAGCCCCTGGAACAGGGTGAGAAGTGGCCTGGGGACAGAGTTGAGAAGTCTGCTCATTACTGAACGTCATGGTTCAGGGAGCAGTTCTTATCCTTTTTCCATTCAAGTTCTATACAAGTGAGCAGTAAAAGGGAGCTGCTTATCTCCTTCCTTTATTTTAGCAGCCCCTGAAGTTCCGTTTCCTTCTTGAAACCTCTGACTCAATGGCTGGAGGAATGCCCCTCCACCCCATCCTGTCTACACAGGCCACTTTCGTGACTCCCCTTCACTCGTCACCTCGCAAAGCACGCTCAGTTCATTGCTTCTACACGCTGCCATTTCCTTCTTTGTTTATTTTACGTATGTTGGTCACCTGTTGCTTAGGTGAGATTTAAATCTGGCTGTGTTGGTATGGTCAGTTTTTGATTACTCCCAGAAGTATGTTATAGCCATTTAAGCATGCGATATTATTATTTTTTCTTTTCAATAATAACATTTGGCTAATCATTAAGGCATGTGGTGGTGGTCACCTGTCAGCCTCAGCTTTGAATGATCTGGGCTTGGGAACTATCATTATTACAATCATCATCATCATTTTAAAGCATGATCACTTATTCTGGATTATGTATATCTACTACATTTGAATAATTGTTGTTGTTTTTATTACTGAATAATTTTTATTGTTTTCTTATTGCTTTTTATTACTAAAGTAACACGCAGAACATAGATATTTTATAAGATAGAAAAACACCCTTTTGGTGTATATACTTTTAGTGTATTATTCAATGTATATAGATTTATTTTCTTCTCAACAATAATGGTATACTGTGGTTTCTTTTAGAGTCTGTCATTTCACTTAGTAAGAGATCATGAATATAGTTCCATATCACAATTATTTTATAACAGATTTTAATGACTTTGTAGTATTCCATTATATAGATTTTATGTAACCAATATCCTATTATTGGACATTTACTTTTAAAACACTTATATAGGGCTTCCCTGGTGGCGCAGTGGTTGAGAATCCGCCTGCCGATGCAGGGAACACGGGTTCGTGCCCCGGTCTGGGAAGATCCCACATGCCGCAGAGTGGCTGGGCCCATGAGCCATGGCCGCTGAGCCTGCGCGTCCGGAGTCTGTGCTCCGCACCGGGAGAAGCCACAGCAGTGAGAGGCCCACGTACTGCAAAAAAAAAAACCAAACAAATAAAACACTTATATAAGTATTTACTATGTGCCAGGCACTGCTTTAAGCTCTGTATAGATATTAACTCATTTAACTCTCAACCCTATGATGTAAGTACTGTTGTTATCCCCATTTTGTAGGTAAAGAACCTGAGATTAAATAACTTGTCCAAGGTCATACGACTTTGTAAGTGGTAGAGCCAAATTCAAACTCAGACAATTTTGCTCCTAATCACAACATTTTCCTCACCTCCCTCTACTTCTACTGAAAGGTAAAGGCCTTCTTTACCTGGGAGAAAGGCTCGATCTACATAAGACAGCTCTGGCGAAAAAAGGAACTGCTGTCCTGTGAGTCACTGTTACTTAGAATTATATCGTCAGCTGCTGAGACAACAGGCAAAGAGGCATCTGGGCGGCATGGGCAGTGTGAGCTCAGCCGCCCGGGCAGGCAATCCCAGGAGAGGCTGCAGGCCCAGGCTCAACCACCCCGAGGCCTGGGTCACTCACCCTCTGGCAGAACCACAGAAAGCAGCCCCAGCCTTGCCTGTGCCACCTTAACTTCCTCGCACCAAACCGAGAAGCCTGTAGGAGCTGCTGCATCCGACCAAAGCCAACCTGGGAGGAGGGGGGCAGGCAAGGTAGGAAGCAGCCTGGCTGGCTGCTGCTCTGCCCCAGAGTGCCGGCCATGCTGAGCCAGTGAAGCTGTGGCCCGGGCTGCAGGGTGGTGCTCATCCAGCCTAGGAAGTGACTACTTCTGGGGCAGCATCTGGAGCTTAGGAGAATCCCCTGACTAACCTGCAGAGGCTCCGGGGTGGTTGTTTCCTGGGTGATTCTGGATCCTTATTGGTCATTGCCTTGAGACTGGGCTTTGGATTTGGCTACCTTTTTTCCTATCCTCTCCCTTCCGGTAATGATAATCTGATGTCATCACTAGCAGTGATAATCGTTCTGTTTTACTTATTTAGTTCTCACAACAGCACTGTGAGATAGAACAATAATTAACAATAATTATCCTAATTTTAGGGATGAAGAAAGGGAGCCACAGAGAGGTTAGGTAACCTGACACAGGTGAAAAGATGTCAGGTGTGGGGAACACCGGCAGAAATGTGACCTCTACCTGAACCTGCACTCCAAAGCAGGCCACTACGCTCTGGGCCTCAGGAGGCAGCTGTGGCTAGAAGGGGAACACTAGCTGAGCCATCTTGCACCCCTTAATCCCATCCCCTGTGGGAAAAGAAGCAATAGGAATTTGATGAGGGGGAGTGTTAACGGCTGGAGGGGGTTAGAAGTTGCGTTTTATATAAGCCCCTTAGGCAGTCGTGTGCAGGAGCTCAGAGGAGATTTATATGAAAGAACCTTCATGCATCTCTCCCTGGGAGGTCTATCAGTTTGCCTTTATTCCTTCTGTTACAAAAGAACCTGGAAAACACACACACCACATCCAACGTCAGTGTTACAGGATGTATTGGTCTGGAGAGGCATGGTTATCACTGCAGTCCTAGCAACTGCCCCTCTAAATGCTCAAGATCAGGATGTTTAGATACTGCACAGTCCACAAGGTCCTCTGGCACACACGAACCCTACACTTTGGGTTCCCTCCTGAGTTAAGACTCCACCTTCTTCTCCTAGCTGTAGCAGCAGTCCTGGGTGGAGCTGGGACCATCTTACCAATTTAGGAAGTTCGTTGGCTTAATTTGACAACAACCTAAAGAATACAGAAAAGAATCTTTAAGTGGAATTAGGTGAGACTGGCGAAAACTGGCTTTCCTGTCACTAAATGATTACTGGGGTATGTCTATTGTGTTTTGGAGTTTTTTTTTGGTTTTTTTTGTTTTTTTTAAAGAAAGGATGCATTGTTTTTTCTGCCGAAGTCCTTGAAGATAGCTCCCCAAAATAGAAGTGCCGTGTTCACTTGGCTTTAAAAAATACAAAGAATTGCTGCTATCCTAGTCAGAGGCACAATGATGTTATCCCTGGATTAATGAGGTAACCCCCTCTGCAGTCTATTCTCCCCACTATGAGCAGACCAAGCACTTAAAAGGGCAGTAGATCAGGTCACTGTCCTGCCTAATAGCCTGCAATGACTCTCCATCATGCCCAGATTGGGTCCCAAGCCCTCACAGGGCGTCTCTGTGGAGAGGCAGCACTGCACAGGGCCTGAGCTCCCCACAGCCAGTGCACATCCTAGCCCTGTCCCCTCAGGAGCTGTGTGACTTTGGCTAAAGTGTCTACTTCTCTATGTCTGTGTTCTCATCTGTGAAAAGAGGGTAATAGAACTGACCTCGTGGACACCTGGCATACTGCACTCATTGGCCACCAGCTGTTTTTATTGTTCCTTTTGACCTCACCATTCTCCATTCTCCCCAGCCTCCAGCTGATGACACTCCGGTCACACTAACCTTCTTCCTATTCCTCGAATTTGCCAAACTCATGCCTACATTTGGACCTTTGCCCCAGGGTGCCTGGAACTGTCTGCCCACCCTCAACCCCGCACCCTCACCCAGGCCTGTGAGACGTTGGTTCCTTCTCATTTGGGGGTTTCAACTCAAGACACCTCCTCAGAGAGGGCTTCCCTGACCACCCAGGCGAAATTAGCCCCAGTCACTCTAGCTCACTGCTGTCCTGTGGAAATTTCTGTGATGATGCAAATGTTCTGTAGCTATACCACTAGCTGCTAGCCATAGGTGGCTCTTCAGGACCTGAAATGTGGCTAGTGTGAACTGAAGAACTGAATATTTGATTTTATTCAATTTCAATCAAGTTGGACTTAAATGTAAATAACTGTGTGTAGCTAATGGCTGCCACGCTGGACAGCACAGCTCTAGCCCTTACCTGACTTTGTGATCTTCAATGCACTCACCTCTCCCTGAACTTATCTTGCTGACCTATTGTCTGCTGTTTATGGTCTGTCTCCCCAGCTAGAGCATGCGCTCGGTGGAAGTGGGGTCTTTCCTGCCTCGTTCACTGCTGTGTCCCCCATCAGCCGTGCCTAAGAAAAGTGTCTGGTTCTTTGTTGGGGCTCATGAAGAGAATGAATGAATGGGCATATAAAAGTACTTTGTAAACCATAATGCATTATATAAATGTACTGTATAGTATCATAATATGTATATGTAATAGGAAAGCCTGTGTAGGTGTTCCACTTTTAGAAAAATTCCTAGTGTGTGTGCACACACACGCAAACACACACACACAAAGCTGATCTTTAAAAAGTGAATAATTTTTAAAAATGATAGTTTTCTTATTTTATGAATGTATTCTTTATCTCTCCAAATAATATCCCTCACCCCAGAGAGCAGGATGCTTCACGGGTCTCTGGGCCTGTTTGCCTGCTTCCCAGAGACCACAGCTCTGGGCTTGACCGGGATTAGCCCTAAAGCCTCTGAAGTGCACGGGTAGCTTCCACTCTGACTGTAATGAAAACATGAGGATTCCCAAGGGTATTGCAGTATTCTTGAAATTAAAAACAAGGTGGGAGCAGGCCCTCTCCTTCCTGTGGGAGTAGCTAAAGCAGAAGCGCTGAAATACGATGCCCGGGGCTCCTAGGAGGGCTGGGAGCTAGTCGGTTCCGTGCCACTGGCCAGTGTATGGTTTCCAAAGAGGGCCTGGGCTGTTATCTGACCTCCGTCTTAATGAAGTGTCGCGGCCCACGGCTGCCTCTGAGGGAGCGCTGGGGCTGGAGCAACAGAGTCAAACCAGGGACAGGACACATCATTTTTCCACCAGGCAGGAACTGGGCCTCAGCCAAGGGACTCCACAGACTTCTGCAGGACCTGGAGGCCACGGTAGCCACTTCCATTGCTCAAAGCCAGGTGCCGGGTCCGAGAACCAGATCAGCTTGCTGTGCAAAGCTGGCTATGTACCTCCCCTGACCCTGGGCCTGAGCTGATAAGTTGAGGGCACAGAGAAGAGACAGTCGGCAGCTGTTTTTCATGTGCTTGGATTTATTAACCCATGTGCTTGGATTTCTGGTCACCATTCTCCCTCCCTACATAAAATCTGCCCCATGCTCCCACCCCCGCTACACACACCACTACATCTAGACACATACTTTCTTCCTATAACATCAAACAGGATTCTCAGACCGTGTAAAGGAAGTATTAACAGGGGTGCGGCTTCAGGAAGGCATCTGTTGCAGTGGTGTGGCTGTGATAGGAGTGGGATGTGTACAAGGGCATGTGTGTTGTGGCCCCAAGACTTTCCACCGTGACGATGTCTCCTCTCAGGTTCAGGTGGGAGGGGGCAATGCCTTTAGGAAGGTGAGGTTTCTTTTGTGGATAAAGCGGTGTGTCCACAGCTCACTCCACCCCAAACCATAGGTTCACGCCTGGCCTGGGTTCTTCACCCAGCCCCTTCCCTGGGCCAGGCCCCACCCTGCCCCTGCAAGTGACTCAGGTGCTCTCAGAGGGGAAGAGGGCAATGGGGCAGGTATCGCTGGATGACTGGTGGCTCAGGGACACAGGAAGTGGTTCCTCTGCTTCAGGCACCCTCTGCCGGATTGCTGAGTCACCAGAAGAATGTTGGGCCCCAGGGCAGCCCTCTGTGTCCCTGTCCTTCAGGGCCTGTAGACACAGGAAATAGAGACAAATTCATCTTCGGAAAGAGGCCCTGGGGGCAGGCCCAGAAAGTGGGCAGGAGGGGGGCAAAAAAGGCCACCAGTGTCAAATATGTCCGTCCCCTCCGCCGTGGTCCTGCCCAACCCATACTCCACACCATGCTACTCAGTCTGTACCGAGTCGTTTTTGTCTCAATGGCTTTATATTATTAATTTATTATTATTATTATTTATTAATTTATTTATTTTTGCTGTGTTGGGTCTTCGTTTCTGCGTGAGGGCTCTCTCCAGTTGCGGCGAGCGGGGGCCACTCTTCATCGCGGTGCGCGGGCCTCTCACTATCGCGGCCTCTCTTGTTGCGGAGCACAGGCTCCAGACGCGCAGGCTCAGTAGTTGTGGCTCACGGGCCTAGTTGCTCCGCAGCATGTGGGATCCTCCCAGACCAGGGCTCGAACCCGTGTCCCCTGCATTAGCAGGCAGACTCTCAACCACTGCGCCACCAGGGAAGCCCTGCTTTATATTATTTTGCTTTTTATAAATGTTTGTTCATTGTGTTTTCTCTTTTTCAAAATACTATGCCTTTGTGAAGAAATGTCCCATGCCAGGAATCTGAGGGGCTGTCCTCATTGCCCAGCTGACCTGACACGTGGGGAGATGGCTGCCCGCGGAGATGGGACCCCTAGTTTCTTCTATTCCAGTGGCAGGAACTTGTGGCCAAGGGGCGGCCCATCCCTCAGGGATATTCCTCCTTTCCAGAAGGCACATTGTGGGTCAGGCCCCCTAAGGGAAGCTCAATAAAGTGCACCAGTGACAACGAACAACGCACCCTGTGAGCTTCTTTCCAGGAAAGTGAAGGATCCCACGAGGACAATTATATTTACGGTTATTCAGCACCTGCAAGTGCCAGGCCCTGTGCTCAGTGCTTCCCTGATGTGATTGTGTCTAATTCCCCAGGGCCAGTCTAGGAGGTGAGTGCTCTTATCATCTCCATTTTACAGTAGGGAAACTGGGGACCAGAGAGAAGCAGAGCAATTTGGGAGGTCACACATCCTCCAGCGGCAGAGCTGGTCCTCAAGCCCAGGTCTGGCTGACTCTGAAGGTTGCGTTTGTACCCACCACCCTGGCTGTCTCCCCCTCGACGCTGTCCGCTGCCGGCTGCCCACAACCCTCCCTCCAAAACCGCTTCCCTTCCCCAAAGTCCTGAGAATCAAAATCCCCTCCGTTGATGTAACTTCCTGTGCAATCTGCTGAAAGATCACTCCCGACCGTGTCCATTTGTTCTCCGCAGGAGAATCCTGTAGGGGAAAGATTATCAAAATATTTGCTGGCCTTGCAGGAGGTGCTTAGAATCATGCCGAGCACCACAGGATGTGGGAGGTGCCACCGTCCCTCCTGACTTCTGTTTGTAGCTGGCTGCTGAGCAGGGAAGAGGGGAGCTATATTTAGCCTTCCATGAGCCCATTAGAGATACTCAAGTACAGTACAGATGTCAGACAGATAATAGGTATTTAAGAATTCTCTGGATCGGAGCGCTAGCTGGGATCTAAAATCTGAGCCGGGTGAAGGGCAATTAGCACACTGCTGGAGTCTTGGGGGCTCGGCGCCCCTAGGTGGTGGCATGAGCCCTGGATCCCAGTCAGAAGACCACATCTTGCCTGGCTCTGCCCTTGGACTTGTTTCCTCACCCCTGAAATGAAGTCAAGGGCAGTGAGGAGAGACAATCTTTGGGACGCAGGGCAGGCCCTAAGAGCCAGGCTGTGTGAGTTTGATTACAAGTCTCCACCATAAGAGCTGGGAGACTTTGGGCAAGTGCTGTCACCTCTCTGGGTCTCAGTTTCCTCTTCTGTACTTTGTGTGCATGTGTGCAAGGATTACATGGGTCTCTACGTAATGTCCCTGGAACAGTGCTTGGCTATTACATAACAAGCTCTCAGTAAACATTGCTATTACTGTTTACGGCCCCTTCCTGCTCACATTATATTAACTAAACTGTGGGTCTTGCAATTGTTCCCTGAGAGATGATGCTTTGGCTGAGCAGTGGGTTGAGAAACTGGCTGGAGAGAAAGAAGTTTCTTCCTTGCTGGCTCAAATGTAATCAGCTCAAGAGTTCTTCTACCCACAAGGTACAGCTTTAATGCAGTGATTTTACCTGTGTAAAACTCCTTGGGGGCGTGGTGCGAGAGGCAAGGAGTGAAATTTCCCCCGAGAATGTTCTGGAAGTATGAATAGGAAGGGAAATTGTAGGGAGATTGTCTTCAGGTGCTAAAGCAAAACTCCTCAAGCTTTTTCAGCTCCTTTTCGCTATTTTGAGTTTCTCTCTCCTCAGGGGAGAATCTTTACAGGTGACACACTGTTGGTTAAAAAATCCCATGTATAAGAGCCAGACAGACCAGGAAATTCAAATGGATCCCTAGAGCTTACTAGCTGGCCAGGGAGATTTCTTCTGTCTGAAGTTCAGTTTCTTCATCTGTAAAATGGAGACAATGATATTTATTTTACAGGGTTGTTGGAGAACTAAATATGACCATGTACGTACAGCATAAACAGGGGCTCAGAAAAGCTAGCTCCCCCTACTCTGGCCTTCTTTCCACATCTGTGTCTAAAAGGCTCCTCCACTGTGCCTAAAAGGCCTCTCACTTTCTCAGAAGGTGAGAAGATGTACTCACCTTCTGTCCCAAGGCAAAAAGGCAGGAGGCAATCCCCAGGTTCCCTTACGTCGTGTGCTGTTAGCTTTCAGAACGAGGCTATAATCCTCCTATAAGTTCCCCTGGCAGATTAGAACCCGTGGAGTTAGAACCAGGAGTGGATGCTGTTAAGGTGAAGCTGTAAATAGGAAAGGAACAAAGTGGGAAAACTCAACAGCCTCTTCTCCCTTAGCATTTGGCCACAAGCTGGTGGCCTCGCTCTCCAGCTGAGGTCTCCGTTAACAGCTGAGATCAGCGGTGGTCACAGGTGGAGTTCAGGAGAACATCTCTTTTTACTAGATGTCCTCCAGCCCATTCAGGAATGGGTCATTAGGGTTTAGGCGGCTGGGGCCACAGTCATGAATATATTGACCTTCTTTCCTCTGGCCATGGGGGCCTTGGATAACTGGAGGTGGGAAGGAGGGAGTGGGGTGGTGGTGACAGGGTGACAGGGAGGAGGCAGACACAGTCACTGGGCCTGGGAAGCATCTCGATAGGCTGAAATTCTGAACCCCCACCTAGTAGGGTCCCTCGGGTCCCCAAAACCCTTGTCATTTTTCTGCCAGATCCTGGGTTTCTCTGGCCATCACCTAAGCTTTCTCACTGCTGTTACCAATGTCTTCGCCATCAAGGTTGTGATAATCCCAGATGAGGCCTTTTTGCAAATCAAAAACAAGCACCCCCTTTCCCCAGAAAATGCAGTTCTACACCAGGACACACAGCTTGGCAAATGGGTGCACAGGCTGGATTTCAGGCCTCATTTGCTGCTTCAACTGAGCAACCTTGTGCAGTGAACAACCTGCACAGCTGTACATGGCAGCCCTGTTTTCCATTTTCTGCTTTAATGATCTGGATTGGTCATGCTGCTTCTGTTGCCTCCTCCGAACTCACTGCTCCTGCCTCCACTCTAGCCCTTCCCATAGCATGGCCGGCTTTTGATAGGTTACAAAAGATAGCCTGGCACTGTCAGCTTCTCCAGGCCCCCTCTTTGAAGGAGTTGTGACACATTCACATTAGGGCCGGGTCAGTGGACATTTGAAGGGCTTTACGGCCTCCAATTCAACAATATTCTTTCTGAAATTATTCAGCCCTCCAGGCCCAGGTGAAGGTCTATCCTGTCTCCTATAATCGTGTGAATCCCCTGCTTATCCAAGGAGCTTCTACAGAGGCTGAGGGCAGCATCTGCTTCCACTGTGTTCAAGAGAGTACACCCTGGGGTCCTGGGGGTTCTAGCATCAGTCTCAGCCTCTCTACTTTTCTTCCTAGAAGGGCCGGCAGATTGGCTTGTAAATAGCCCTCTTGAAGGCCTGCTCTGATGTCTCAGGACTCCTGAGGGGGGGCAGGTATGTGGTTTAGTGTCCTCCCTCCCACCTGGACATCCACAAGCACAGCATTCCCTTACCAGTGACCTGGCCCTTAGGGTTTAAGGTGGTCCAGAAACATGGCATTTTATGATTCTACCTTCCCCCTCTTTAAACTCATGGTCTCTGCCAGAATATCTGGACCACCTGTTAGACATGAATGGTTCAAAGCCAAGTTTCTGGAAGTTTGGCCAATAGCCAGAAGAGGCCACTCCCTCTTAGGAGCAGAGAGAGCGGTGGGCTGATCCCCAGCTGGTCCTCATGCTTCACTCTGAGAGGCAATATGGGAGGAGAGGATTGGCTTCAGAGACACATCTGTAGGTACAAGGAAGAGCCAGCTCTCAGCCACTGTGGTAACAGCTAGGGCTGGAGGGGGGCTGTAAAGCTGTAAAACTATCCTCAAACTTTCTCTCTTTCCACAGTTAATAGCTGAGTTTGCCAATGTAATCTGGTAAGTGTAGGGTGTTATAGGACCACTTTTGAGGGTCACTAACCTCACTGTACAGAGTCAGAAAAGAAGTTGTTGGAGACGTGATGCCTGGCTGAGGGAGGAGTGCAAGTTGATTAGGAGGGAGGAAATCGTGAGCATTGACACAGAGGCATGGAGTAAAGTGGTGAGTTGGGGGGAGCCATCCTGAATAGTATGGACTTCAACTTGTGGGTGACAAGAAGCTCCTGAGCGGCTTTAAGTGATGGAGAGATGGGATCGGGCTTGCATTTTAGAAACATCACTCAGGTGGCTGAGTGGAAGGCAGGATGGGAGGGAGAGAGACCAGCTGGGAGACTATGTCCAGGTGAGAGAGGATGAGGAATCGACTGGAGAGACCATGGGGAGAAGGCGAGGAGGGCATGAATTTGAGGACTAGTTAGGCATAAAGTCCTCAGGGCTTGGTGAGTGGTTGGTTGTATGTGTATTTGTGTGGGGTGGTGATGGAGAGAAATAGGGACCCAGGATGTCTTCCAGGGTTCCAGCTTGGGCATCCAGTTGGATGGAGGTCCCATCTTGACATATGAAAATATGAAACAAGGAGGACCTGGCTTTTCAGTTAGTTAGGTTTGGTTGTGCTAATTTTGAACTGTCCATGCCATAATCAACATTTAGCAGGCCATTTGGATATAAAACTGAAGCATAAGAAGCAGGTTGCATTAAAACTACGGAAGCGTGTGTGATGACCAGGAAGAATAGACTGAGTTCAGGACCTGGATACATCCACTTTCAAGGTGGTTGGAGAAAGTGGACCCACAAGGAAGACAGACTGGAAAATGTGGAAGCGGTAGGAAGAGAATCAGGGGGAAATGGTGTCTCAGAGGTCGAGGGAGTAGAAAGAGTCACGAAAAAGGAAGTGGTCACCAATATCAAACGTAGCAAAAAAGGTCAATAACACAATGTCTGAATTGTGTCCGCTGGATCACGTACTTTGCAAGTCATTGTCAGCCTCAGAGAGAATAATTTCAGTGGCGGGCCTGGGGCAGAGACAACTGCAGAACTTCAGAGCCTTTGGTGAAAGAAAGAAGAGAGATAGGATGGTAGATGATAGAGGAAGTGGAGTACAGGTGCAGGTCACTGGAGCTGGGGGGTGTCAATGTCCTTTGAGCATCAGAGGTGCTGTCACAGGACAGGAGTGTGTGGCTTTGAGGACTGTAGCCGGCTCTGGTATCCATCCAGAAATCATCCAAGTTTCCCAAATGTGTCTGATTACAAGGACACATGGGATCTGGTTAAACATGGGGTCTCCTGGTCTCCTACTCTCCACCTGGATGTTTCTAATCCAGACCTCTAGGGGAGGACCCTGGGGAGCTGCAAGGTCAAATTTCCCGGGTGATTCTTATGATCAGGCAAGTTTGAGAACATTGATATCAGGGCGGAGAAGAGGGCTTTAGAGAAGACTCGATGGAGGAGAGGTTTGGAAGATACCTGTGAAAGGAGCAGGGAGAGATGGGCCAGGTAAGAGGAGAGCCCTGGAGAGGGGTGAAGGAGAGGATTCATGCCCAGAGGGCTCACATTTTGGATGGTGAGCAAGGATCCGCTCCCCACCCCCAGGGAGCTCTACTGTGAAAGAAGTGTAGCAGACTCAGCTTCTGGTGTCCTGATAGGGAAGACCTAATAGTGTGCCCTGGAACGTGAAGAGCTGGAACAACTGTGGGTCTGGGTTTGGGTCACCTCTCCTCTGAGGAGTTGTCTCAGATATAAACAGGGTGGTTGAAACTTAGATCAACTCGTTTGCCTCTCTTCCTTTGACTGACCTTCCTGTCCATCTTTCTATGCCTTTATGGTCTGGCCCTCAGGTCCCAAGAGCAGAAGGTCAGTACTGGTCATCTGGGTTTCAAATGCAAAAGTGCTTTGTTAAGTTACCTCATCTCTGTTTCCAAACAGAGCCAGTAAAATGCCCATTCTAAAAAGGAGTTTACACCATCCCGCAAACTTTATGGGTTTTGATAATCCTCTGAGCACCTGGGTGGGTCCCCTTTTCACCCCTTGGTGATTCATGAAGGGCGTCTGGAATCCTGGATCAGGCACCAGAGGAACGCATAAGTGGAGTTGACAGCCCCCGGTGTGGTGCCATCCTGTACCCTACTCTCTGTGTGTATCCCTCACCTGAAACACCGCAAGGAGCCAGGTGAGATTGAAGCAGCCAGGTGTGGAAGGAGCAATCTGGGCTTTAGAAACCCTGTCCAATCTATATTCCTCTAATACTTTCTAGACATGTGACCTTGGACAACTTAACTTCAATTTCCTCATCGGTAAAGGAGGGATAATAATACTAACTCAGGGCACTACCATGAGTATTGAACGGGCAAACTATGCAGAGATGCCAATTGTAGGTGCTCGAGCAATGGGCAGGGCTGGTCACCATCGGTCACTATAGACTACGCTGCACTGAGGGCCCAGAGCAAATGGGAGAGGACAGTACAGGAGACGGGAGGGAGTGTACGGGGGGGTCGGTGAGGAGGGAGGGTCCCTGGAGTTCCTGTTGACTAGTTTCTGTCCCCTGTAGTTACCAAATCGTCGCGGTCTGTGTTGACAGAGCATCTTACCTGTCCTTTATTTTACCTTTGTTACCAAAGGTGGTAACAGTATAATATTATTTCTTTATAAAGTGTCTCAAGGTCAGGAACCACCTGATCTGCTGTCCCCAGCACCTTATATTCGGGGGACGCTCTCTAGGTGTTTGTTAACGGTGTAACTCTGAACAAAGAAACAGAAACCACAAGTCTAATCATCTGAAGCACAATCCCCAAGAAAGGCCAACATGACTCAGTGCAGAATATGCGAGGATTATTCACTAATTTCCTTCCATGTGGTGCGTTTGTCACTGCCTGGTCACGCTGTGAGGAAGCGCTCCTGTCACACCCCCCGAGTTCTTGTGCCCTGAGACAGATGAGGTCACATGGGGAACACACAAGGGCTTGAACTTCCTGGAAATGCTGACAGCTGGGAGGTCTGCCTCCACTCCCATTTAGACGGGTCCTTCCAGCGGGAGGAGGTTAGGGTAGCACATGGTCTTAGCCCCCTAAGCCTAGAACAGGGAAAAGGAAATTTCCCCAGGCTGACCAGGATGACTGCTAGCACTTCCCCTGCCGGAGGCTTGCTGAGCCAGGGCGGGGCCTCTGCACCTGTCACCTGGGAAGCTGGTTAAAATGCGGGTTCTGAGTCAGTCTGTCTTGGGTGGAGCTGAGATTCGGCATTTCTGACAAGCCCTCAGAGATGGCGAGGCTGTGGCTCCCAGGCCACTCAGGGTAGGAAGAGCTCAAGGACAGGA